>NW_019416774.1:1674651-1764894 GCF_000390285.2 Anoplophora glabripennis
CTATAGTAGGATCGTATACGATGCAAAGTAGAGCAAAAAATTGTCGGTCTTTTATCAAAGGAAAATCGTGTCATCATTTTTAGGAGGCGTAAGATAAATCATTTCAAATTTAAAATGAAATTCAATGTAAAATCTGAAATACCGCTGCATACGCACTGTGTTCTGGTAGTAGCTGTAGTCGCCCAGGTGCATCGAGTGTACGAACTGGTCGGTTATACGTCAAATACTAACCTGGCGAGCTTTGCCGTCAATTAGAGAGCGCTTCCAAAAAACAAGTAAACAACAGTGGCGCGTACAGAGGTAAAATGTAGTACATATGTGGAATTTAGGAAACAAATTGGATTTATAATAAATTACATTTAAAATAAATAGTTTATGAGAATAAAGGAATTTTTGTAGGAACAAGGGTGCCAGACCTGAACTGATCCCCTCGTCCCGTCATAATGTATAAAGAAATTATTCGATTTGTAAAACCCTTAAAAGCGTACTTCATTGGTTCCCTTGACAGGCAATGATTTATTACTTTGCATCGAATATGATCCTACTATAGATTCTTCATTTGAGGCTTGTGCAACTTTTGAAAATTCGAAATTTTTTTTTCAAAATGTTTTTCAAAAAATTATTTTGCGAAAACTATAGAACCGATTTTAATGAAATTTGGTGTGTTGTTTACTCTAAAGTTTTTTTTATCAAAATTAGAATGCTCTCGAAGCAATTAAAATCTTTTAAAAAAATTATCCTAAAAACTTGATTATTTTTCCATTTTTTTATCAATGATTGCTATTTTGCAACGTAATAAATTTAAACATTTTTAACTTACAGTATGTTGGGCAAAATTCAATTCTAAAACTTTTTTCTTCCTCAATATCTTTCCAAAATGCATAGGTTCCAAGAAATAAGTAAAAAACTCAGATAAAATAGGTATTTTTTAAATTTTTTAAAAATTTTTAAACATTTCTGCAATTTTGGAAATGTTCCGGACATCGCCCAGATCTAAACTTTTATTATGTGAGTTGTACTGAAGGTAATCCAGAAAAAAATTGCTTGCCCCCTCTCACATCCACCACAAAACAGATCCGGTGTGGTCTAGTATGGTTACGTCTAAAAATAGTTCTAAAATGTGAATTTGAACGAATTGCACCCTTTGGATGAAGAACGAAGAACCCACGAAGAACTTTTTTCTTAAAAAGGAATCCTCGACCACTTGCTTCAGTTTGGCGGGTTAGAAAATCACTGGAACCAAACTTTCTTCTCACAGAGGCAACCTTGTAGACAACATATTCTGACAGTAAGAGGCAGATTCAGTTAGCGGCGAAAACAAATAGGGCTCCAAAGTCTCCGTATAATTAGTTAGCGCATGATTTAGAGCACCAGGTAATAAAATAGAGCCGGGCCGGCCGCGGAGAACCCGGATTGACGGACGGCCATAAATTAGTCCACGACTGTGTCCGAGAGGCCGACATCGGTATTCTCACGCCGCCCGGTGTCGGGGCAATTACCACCCGGGCCAGTAATTGCGTTTTAACTGTTGACGAGGCGATTCTATTAACCATCGGCGGCCATCTATCTCCCTCCGACATTCCACCCTTCACCCGTTCCCTGTCATCTTAACAAGTTAATCCAGACAAATAAGATGCCAGATAGCGCGCGAGACGCGACAACGTATCTCTCGGGACGTATATCTATCGATGGGTAAACATTTAAGTGGCCTTCGATCGGGGATTGGGTTTCATCGGAACGGGTCAGATAATCACTAATCCCGGGGTTTACTTGAAATGGAAAAAACACCACACCGAAGCCGTAGGAGGGCTGCGGAATCGGAAAAATAAATCGGGGTGTCGGGGTCGCGTTTCAAATGTCGAGAAACGAATAATTTCTGTACCAATGACGATTTTGAACTGAACTTTGAATTTTAGAAGTTTACACTGAAATGGAATTATTTGCCGCAAATGTTATTTTATTCTATTCAAATGTATATACTTTCGTCAAACTATGTGAAATATTTGCTGTAATCTATCATTTTTCTAGGAATTTATATCATTTGTAAATATATATAAATTAATTCAAATATTTTATAGTTTTGAAATTTATTATCTCGGACTTTAGCTACAATATCTCTCACAGTTCATCATAAACTGCAAACAAATTTGTTTCAAAACTACCAGTTCCTTAAAATGTATATTTAAAATTTAGTAGTAATGTAGGGATTATTCAAAACAAATGTAGCATATTATAATCAAACATATGTTTTCTTGAAAGAAAATTGTAGCAGATCACAGAATGGCGTAGGTGGAAAGTAGCACAACAGATGGAGCCACTTACGCTCTGTGTATACACATATCCTTGTGAGTAACGACACTAAAGCAGCTGGATCGTTCTAACGACATAATAATGAGGACAATCAATAAGTACCAAACCGACCTATGTCTGGTTGGTTAAACTTACGAACGATCCTAGCTGTTGTATTAGGTGTCAAATATTTATTTTTTATTTTAAATGCCTAATTTTAAAGTAAGAAATTATATTTCTGGGTAGAAATTTAAAGTATTTAAATAAATAAATAATTTTCTGGAAAGAAGAAATATTTTCTTGCGTAAGCAGGAATTTTTTTGTGTATAGAAGTTTATAAATCTCTTTTTCTCGAACATATTAAATGTTATTAACTCCATAGACAACCGAGCATTAACAGAAAATCTTACTGTGTTCATTTGCAATTGAATACTTCTAAAGTAAAATTTAAGCAAGTTCTATGACGCATAGGGAAAATTGAAAGTTCCAAAATTATCTTTTTAGTATGTAAATGGACTATAATAATTCTACTAGTAGCAAATAGGGCAATATAGGCAGTGGCGGCTCGCGACATTTTGAATAGATGAGGCCCGTGACTATTCCCCACCTGGTAATAGTCACGGGCCACCAACAAAAAAAGGGCCGCAGGCAAAATTTTTTAAATTTTCAAGGTCAAACGACTAAATGAATCAGAAATTTTTAGTTGCATTTACAATATTATCGAAATTCACGAGAAGGAGTTTCATTCAGATTTTTATAAAAAACAGAAATGTTTACGGAACTAAGTATTTGGTTATTTTATTAATCTGCTCCCAAATGACTATAAATTAAAAAAATTTAATAACATCAGAACTTTAAAAATATTATTTACAATAAAACAAATAGAAAAAAAAAACAAAATGATACATTTACCTAATAATTAAAAAAAATTGTTCCTACTTGGTTTAAGAATTTTTAAAAAACAACAAATTTTCATAAGGTAGCCAGCTAACTCATCTATAAACATATAAAACAACGCCGCCAGCTTTTCGTTTGCCTCCACTTTTAACAAAATATTTTTAAAACATCCACTTTTTATAAAATAGGTCTATTCGTGGATCTTTCAAATTTGCAAATTTACTTATAATGTTTTCATAAAGTTGTGGATCAGAACTAAGACTTTGCAATAGTCTTTTTCTATCGCCATCACTGATAAGTTGTTTAAGCGCTATTGTGTCATCGTAATTCTTAGGTAAGTCTTGATGCGCTTAGGACACGAAAAGTTTCTTTCAACCGAGACACTTGTTGCAGGAATTGTTAAAATTAGGCAAAACAATTTGTATACTTCCGAAAATACCATTTTAAATTCCTTGTATAGTATTTCTACCGTCTTTTGAGCTTCTAAATTACGAAATTGTTCGTTTCTATATAAAATGTAAAATTCGTTTCTATTTCTATTTGTAATAAACATTCAAACGATTTTTCGGGAAATTAGTTTGCATGTTTGGGAAATTTTAGGAATCTACTAAAGCAAGACAATCAAAATCATATAAATCCCCAAAACGAGTACTTAAACCTATACTCAATGGACAATCTCTCGGATATGGGTAACAATAATGTAACAAGTTTATATTTTTTATGCGGGCTTTAAATTCGGATAATTTATGAATAAATGTTATGTTATTTGAAGCTTTTCCTTTTATTGATATCTACTTTGAGAACCCTTGGGCAAAGCACCATAGGGTGTCTTGGTCCCCCAAAAAGATTATAGACTTACTTTTTTAATTTTTATCGCCCATTTTAAGACTTTCGTACTTTGAGAATGTGTTTAACCATAAAAATACCATAATATTTCCGACTTAATAGTAATAAAAACCTGAAAACAACAATCGGTACTTTATATATAAAAAATAAATGCAAAATAACAAATGGCTTTTGACTGGCTAACTTTTCTTTTTTAATTAATTACTAAAATTGGTCACAAATAGTACACTTTTATATGTATTTAAAACCATTTATCTCGAAAAGCGGTATGTTGTATTGATATCAAATTAGTATCTACACCTTTTTAACTTAACATATGTAAAAGTGGAAAATCTTAAAAAGTAGGCCTAACTCTCAACTTCAACAGCTAATAACTCTATGTGATGTTATTTTTGTGAGTACAAATCTAAGACATTCTCCATCATTTCTTGAACACCTTGTACTTCTATGCCCTTAACAGATTTAGACGCAGAATTAAAAAAAATAATTCTGATGAAAATAGCAGCAGTTCTAGATTGTTGCAATAGTTCAATGCTACTTTTAGCTTTCTAATGACCCTAACAAATGACTACTCAATTTCATTAACATTTTTCGATTGTGATATTTATACAATCGTGTAAATTAAGAAAACATGTTTCACTTTACGAATGGGTACTTTTTTTAGGAGGTACTGCACTGAAGTTAACAGACACGTAAAGAAAAATTGTATGAAAATGTCCCATAAAATATAAATTTAAACACTTCTACGGCTATTAATGTCAAAAATATATCAGCAGGGATATTTTATGCTTTTTAAAGCTCTTTAACTCGATCATTACATAAATATATGTGCGGAACAAGCATTTTATAGTCCATTGTTGTACCACATCGTTTTATTACAAGGAAAGTATATTTAAAAGAAACAATCATAATAATATGAAGCAGAAAGTAAATAATAAATCATTTTATAAGTACAATGACTAAAAAAGGGTAAGTTCATATTCATTTAGCACATCGCAGCTTCCTAAGAATTAAATGAAATTTGCTCCACTTAAGTAGAACATTTATAGCAATTCTATACAACGTTTCTAAAAACAACTGCTTTCGACTATTAAGTATCAATACATCAACTACACATTCTAGAAAAAGTGGCTAGTACAAGTACATTAATTTTTGTAAGAATAGGCACTCCTGCATGTCTAATCGATTTAAAGTAATGGACCTCCTTAGGAGTAATCAAATATTTAAACCTATCATCCCATTACAGTAATTTTCATATCAAAACAAACCTAATAGACGGTCATTTCTATAAGACATTAGAATTTCCTACTACCAGTAATTTAACGTAATTTTTCGAAGTAGCTATTATTGTTCAAATGAGTAAACGCTCAATTTGCGACAGTTCAAACAAATAATAAATTTCGTACCAAGGCAAGTCGTAGAGAGCTGAACGTTTACCATGAAATTCCTGAAACGTAACTTTCAGAAATGCTGCAAGCACACGTTATTAATCTGAATGATATTGAAATATAAAGTTCAATATTAAAATTAGAGTTATAATACATGTCAGACCGAACTTTTCAATTAATTCCAGCTAACCAGTTTCAGCAGTCTCTCGTCCTTGCTAGAAATATTGTGCAATAATAATTGTATATCGTATATGTCGCCTTTTTACTCAACTATGGGAACTAGGACTCATATTAAAACAGCTCACATTGCGCGCGTTCTGTAAACTTTAACGGCATTTGTTTAATTACAACTTTTTGAGATGCGAACTGATTATTCTAAATTTAAAATGATTTTATTCTATCTACAGGACAGGAATCATTACATCAGTCCTTCTTGAAGAAATCTGCACAATATAGCGATTAGACCCTTTGAAATATCGGGTGCTTAAATTTGAACAAAATCGTTTTGTAGAATGCAAGATATGATTTAAAAAGATTAGCTTATTTCCACGTGTGAAATAAGCTTGACTCACTGACCTTAATTTACAATTTTTAAGTTGTAAAATTTGTTCAATTGAAATAATAGTTATTTACACCATAAATGAAGTAAGTATTAATTACCAGTCGAGGACGATTTTGCGCCCGAGCGGAGCGAGGGCTGGCAATAGAGTCCGAGACTGGTAAATTACACTTAACTGCTGCGTGGTGTATAACATTTTATCTGCTCCCACACTTCTTTATGGTTTATGAAATAAAGATTAGGTTTTATTTTTGATATTTCTTAATAAATTCATTTTGACATTATTTGAAACCTTGCAAAGTCGCCTTGGTTGGTTGGATTATGTCGTTTCTAAGATGATAATAAAAAAAGTTACATAAAAGTTACAATTTTGCTGGTTTTGAATTATTATTTCTAAATGAGTGACTTTCAAATAGAAAGTGCAGCAAATGCTGCCTGCGAATTTTTATTGCTCGAGAAGTCGAAAATGGGCTACAGACGAGCATGTAGAAATTTCAAAGAATGGTGCCAGAATAAAAATACTGGTGTTTCTGAAATGTCACTGTTAGCATATTTCATGGAGAAGTCAAGAACTTTAAAGTCACCGGCGATTTTGTGGAGTGAATATCAAAATACCCCAAGCTGAGAACATTTTCGAAACGTAAGAATGACGTCTGTAAACCTAAAAAATCAAACGTTTTACCAGAGAACAAGTCAACGATTTTCTCGTTCAGGCACCCGATAACATATAATGAAGGTAGTGACGGTCTTAGGCATTGCAGGAACATGCCGTTCTGATGAATTATGCAAACTTACTTTGGACAACGATAATTTAAAAAATTTCGACGACATTATTGCAGTTACAATTCCAGATTCTAAAAATGGTATGTCACGTACGTTTACAATTACTTTTCGTCTGGGTTCTGTTGCTCACCTAGAAATTCTCAAGAAATATATCAAAATTAGATTGGAAGTTAAAACTGAAATTTCACGCTTTTTTATGCGCTATCAAGCAGGTAGCTGTTACAACCAACCAGTCGGCAAGAATGCCCTTTCTATGATTGATAATAAGATTGCACAGTTTTTGAAACTAGAACATCCTGAAACATATACAGCCCATTCAATCCGAAGAACATCGGCAACGTTCCTGAATAATACAGGACTTGATGTATTAGCAATCAAATTATATGGTGGGTGGAAATCAGCCACAGACCAAATGCAAAAAAAAACACAGAAGTATAATTTCCTTATTTTTATGTTTTAATTGACCACAGAGATAAGAGCCAACACCTTATCTCGAACTGGACATGGTATACGGTCCACTTTGTAACCTAAACGCGGAGGATCCCATAAATTCGCCCATGGCCGGTAGTTATTGGAAATCCAGAACACCTTCGATATGTCAACAAATACCCAGATACCGGCCCGGTTGATGTTATCGTCCCGGACAATATATGGGCGGTGACGGCGGTGCCGATGCCGCTATGGTTCGGCTTCTCATTAGATGTCGCCGCCAATATATTCCACTCTCAATTCTTTTAAACCAAATTCGGACCGTAGCTGGAATACAAATGAAGGCTTGTCCCACATTTGCATTGTTGTTTGGTTTAATTTCCTAAAATGATATGTATCGAGGTATATCACGCGCATTCCAACTCATGAGAGTGTTTGCTTGTACACTTGTTACCTTCGACTTGTTTCGCAAAAAAAAAGAAACAACTGAACGCAGGTATGTAGTATGTAGAGGCTTGTCCCTTACCTGCCGACATTACAATGCCATCAAAGTTACAAGATGTATCTACGAGTAACAATACAAGAGTGACGATTTCCTTATTTGAAATTACATATATAGGGTGATTGAGTCATAATGTCATTAATTTTAACCAGGTACTCGGAAGGCCTAATAAAGACAGAAAATCGAAGAAAAAAATTTTTCGTTGAAGCGAAACAGCTGATTTCCCCAGTCGTCTTCAATTTGGCAATAGGTTTCAAAATCAAAATGCAGCGGGTTCCAACTTTATTAACAAAGTGCTGTGAACGGACGAGTGTTTTTTTTAGCCGTACACTCATTTTAAATATGTAGGTATCATCTACTAGCCACACAATAAGGTATACGTACTACAAACTGAATAATTAATTGAAAGTAATACTAAAAACTCATATCTAGTTAAAACATAGTGAAAATGTTAACAATATTAAAAATACTAAATAACCTAACATTCGAAAACAATTACTGTTATCCTTAAACATTTGTTCTTATTAATTAATAAATTGTAATAAATTATTAATAAATAAATTGCTACGTTAATATTTAAAATGTAAAAAGATATCCTATTTATTCATGTGTATAGGTAAAAATGTTTGTTTTTACGAATCTATTAAAAATGCAACAAAAGTTAGGTTTGTGACCAAACACGATAGGTCAGGATTCACTCTCGATAAACCTTTGTAGATCAGCGGTCAGGAGCGGTCCGAAATAGGGTTTAAATAATGATTTGAAAATATATTTTTATCGTAAATATGCATTTAATTTTTTTTTAATCGTGTATTCGTATTCTACTCATTTTCCCCGTATTCCCTTAAAATTAATGACATTATGACTGAATATACCCTGTATATACACAAACAACTACCTATGCTTTGGGATCTACTCTGTAATTTTACTTTGACCTTTAGGCCTCTTAAAAGGGCATATTTCAATGGTCTGTGGAAACAGTATTTTGTATGTTCATACTATAAAGGCCCTTCAAAATGAATTATTATTAAAGGAATCATATAAAAGTTATCACAGAACATTTGTCAACGTGTTTTATTGATTATTTGAACTACTACAGTGACAGTAGTTCAATAATAATTGTTATGAATACTTAAATCATCACTGAGTTTGACTCTATTCTACGTCAGTGATGTTCATTTTTATTATTATTACCTTAATAATTTATAAAACTAAGTTAAGAGATGTTTTACGTATACAATTTAGTTTTGAGTTACACTACGAACAAGCCTAGAAATATTCAGGCATTATTATTTCAGGACATATTTATTGAATTTGTTCACAACATTCCAATAACAAAAAAGATAAAGAAATTCATCATAATTGTACTTGTATAAATTTTTATTTTATTTTCCAAATTCATATTCGAATCACATGTCAATATTATTAACTTGTGACGTACTAAACTATGAACATATTATTAAAGAAAAGCCTGACAATGGTGAGACATTTTAGTTGAACTACCTATTAAAAACAGCGCAATTAAGGTACGTTCGCCAAATTCGTTTTACTTTTGCAGTGTTTTGAACTCATATGTGATTTAATTCGAAAACATGTAAATACATAAAATTCACGTTTTTTTGCCACATTATTTAAGTTTATGGTAATATGTGAAAAGGTAGCAAATACCCCATTCCAAAATTATATACAAATAAATCTACACAAAACATATTGATTTGATATCAGTTCAGTTATAGATAGCTAAAACAGCAAGGATCTAATCACGATAAATTGTTTTCTAAGGAATTTAACACACACCTCAAAAAATAGAAATATTTCACATGCGACAAAATTATTCGTAAAACCAGGGTTGTTCCTTATCAGAGTTCAAATCCACTGATTTGCGGGGAATTACCCTAATAACATCAAACATAAAATATTTATCCAATATGTAAATAATCTACTTATTCGTAAATACTACAAGGGTAAATAATGACTAAAGCGTGATAAAATGTGGTCTGCTTGTTATTTTTAACTATATTGAAGTATTGAAAAACCATTACTAGTAAATCGAATTTGGTAAATAATTAATAATTTCATGTTTATCCAAGTACTTTTGTTGGGGAAGTAATTATTTTCGTCCAAAGAATGAAGTTTAGTAATTTTTTTGTAAGGATTGATTTAATTACAGGTAGAATAAATGGATTATGAAATGCGCTTCTACATTTTGTGAATACATACATCGTTTGATAAACATATAAACAGGTAAACATATAAATAATCCTTTTTGAACAATGCAAAGAATATGAAGGTATTTAAAGATTAAAAAAGTAAGTAATAAATACATTTTTATCTTCAGATAGAAAGCCCAGGACTTAGTTTTTCGATATTTTCAGTGGTGATGTGATTTTTATCAGACCCCAACTTTGCATCTGTAATGCTTTTAGAGTTATTTTGAAAAAAACTGAAACATACAAATTTTTTGATCTGGAAAGATGCGATTTGATTTGCTGAAATCTTCAGATGAAATGCCGGAGGAACTGAGGAATTTTTCGATATTTTCAATGATTAAAAAGGATATGGGATGGGATCAGGACAAGTTAGATTACGTGTAGTTAGCAATTTTAGACAAATGTGTTTTTCTCGGAAAATGTAGTACCCACACATCGAATTGATTTTTTCTTTAAAGAAAATTCCGTATATGTAATGGTATGGTGATATGAATCATGTAGAATATCAAATATAGAATATAAGTAGAAATATCAGCTACTAACAAATTCATGTCATACGAAGGATTAAATAATCCTATCACAGATGAGAAAAAATGGGTCTTAGATAGGATAATATGGAATACATTCCCATATTATCATTTAAAGGTGTTTGGTTAGTTTCATTGAAAAAAAAGAAGCCCTTACACTGATACAAGAATCAACACCTTAATTATTTTTCCAAAGATATTATCCACAACAGACAAGAATCAAATTATTCTACTATTCAAATCGTAACAAATGGTCCAATTTTGGTTAATCTTGGGAGATTTTGATAAAGTAACAGTTTGTTTTACTACCACATTAGATAGTAGACAAAACCAATAGTACTACCATTGGTTTTATAAGCCTCGTCACTCAGTCACATACTTTTCTTAAAGCAGGATATTCCACAGTGCCGCACCTATTACAGGACAACTTTCTCTACGTTATCACGAAAATACCGAATTACTCTTGTGACAAAAATGTAACAAAGATAACCTATTTCCTGAAGCTGAAAAATTATTAGCAGCCCTACCATGCGAAACTGCACGCCAGTATAATGGTTAACAAATCGCTTACGCAATAAAAAAAAACTAAAAGCACTGCATTACCTCATGAGCTGCAGGTATATTGCATGCTGTGGACTTCAGAAGAGTACCTACTGCAATTATTATTATAGGATGTAAGTGACGTTTATAGCCAAGCCATAAAAGTATTCTATTACGCTCGGTTCATTCATTCATGACAGACAACACCGGTACTACCGCACGAGAAGTTTGTAAACAATTTGTGTTTTAAAGGAACTTAAATGCAGCCGGTACATTCGCAAGTATTTTGATAGCGATGTCGACAGTTAACTATTCTATTTTAAAGACAATTAGTAGAGTTTCATTTGACATTTACAGAAAACCTACTCGTTAGTCGTTAATTTAATTCCTTTTTTCACAAAATGGTTGATTTCAATTGCTCCATTACCCGTTATACATTGTATCTCATTCTCTTGTTAAAAAAGAGAAAGAAATTAACACTCTTAACTATATTGCTTTTGAAAAAGGTTTATTTCTTTAGTCTTTATTTTATTTTTTTGAATCTGCGACTATCTCACTATCTCAAAGCAGATTAAAAACTAAATTGGATTAAAAAGTACACCAGCTCTCCTTTTCGAACATATTTCTTGCTAATCCTAAAACTATAAAAGTATTTGACATCGAGTACCGGATTCTGGGCATAGTGTAACAATAATTATTATTATCACCTGGCATAGCCTCCCAGGGAATGTTTTGTAAAAGTCAAGAGGCGTAAAATCAATTATGGAACCGCCAGTGTCGCCGTCAAACCGTGTGCTTCCTGTTCGGGCCAGAATTTTTCGGAATCGTACAAAAATCACGGGAATGCCAGTCCAGCGGAGACAGTCACATCGGGTCAGTGTCGACAAGAGGTAAATCACGGTAAAAACATTCGCTTCCTTCTCGATGCGGTCACGGTGGCGGCGCTACATAACGTCATTTCCCCTTCCGGCCGCCACAAGCTCTCTACTACCCTCCACCAGACACAAAGACACCTGCTCCGTGGAGGCGCACTCGGTGAACTGCCAATCTCGAATGTGATCGAACAAAAAAGCGCATTAACTACCCCATAAAGTGTATTCGATGTGAGAATCGTGAACTAAAACAAATGCCGAGGATGTTTTGATAAAAAGTAAACTGAGGTGTAGGATGTTTACGGGAACAGTGGCGTGCAAAAAATTCTTTGGAGATGGAATTTAAAAAAATAATACAGCGTTGCGTGTGGACAAGATTTGATGAGACCGTTGGGGACTCTTCCAAAATGATAATAAAGCAACAAAACTATCTTTTAGAGCAGGGGTCGGCAAGTAATTTTAGGTGGGGTCCGGATACTTTTGAAAATTTTTAACGAGGTCCGGAAAAAAATTCATATTTCTTATTTTTTTATTTTAATTTGGACTCAAATTTAATCTGCTTACTAATTAAGAACTCAAAACACTCACACAATTGTAAAATACTAGAAAAAATGATAAGATTGGCACTTAAACGTAAAAACATTTTTTAAATAATTTATTTGAGTAATTTATACTTTAAAAAAATTTTTGGCGGTCCAGTATTTTACCTTCCGCGGTCCGGACCTGGACCGCGGTCCGCCAGTTGCCGACCCTTGTTATAGAAGCTTTATAATCTTTCTGACATTAAAAACTATACACGGTGTATTTAAATGGAGGGGCACATATGATAGCAGAGATTCCATGGGTGAAAATAAGTCAACTTAATCGAACATACCTATATCTCAAGTCGCATAATAAAAAAGATACAGGGTGTCAAGGTGAAAAATAAAAAATGGTTTTTCCTCGATAATTTCTATAATTTTAGTCAGAAATGTTTTAAATTTTCAACAGAGGTTTTTTAATGATGGAAGAAATAATATAATGATTTTTGAATATCGAGTACGAGGCCTCTGCAGGGAACGTAATGCATTGAATGCATTGACAGTTTGTCTAAATATGAATTAATGCATAAATAACAGACTTTCCTCCATTCTAACGCAGATTTTCTATAAAATAGAGTTAGATTGAAATTCAAATTACTTTTTGTTGTAAAGAAATTTGTAATTTGCCGTATTTGAACAAGTAAATTACAAATTTCTTTACACCAAAAAGTTATTTGAGTTTCAAACTAAGTCTATTTTATAGAAAATCTGCGTTAAAATGGGGGAAAGTCTGTTATTTGTGGATTAATTCATACTTAGACAAACTGTGTAATAAAATCTATAAAAATGTACTGATGGTTGCCTATTAGCTATAGACCCCTTTAAGTGGTTCAATTTGTCTACAAAATTTCCACGGCACTTTTGATTTTCAGACTTTTTAATGTGTATTTTGTTGAAAGTCGTATCATTTTTTCAAAAAAGCCAGGAACAATTTTTTCATGCACAACTTCGATCGAACGTCGATCTACCACATTTCTGCTATTGTGGAGCGAAAAAGAAATTATTCCTTATTCCTCTCTGAGCCTATAACTTAATAATATTTGATTTTCTTGTTTTTCCGATAGGGCAATTGTAAGAAAATTTAATTTTCTATCATCTGTTTCAATTTGGTTAAATATTTTAGAATCACCCCGATTTTGTTAATTAAAAAAAAGCAAAGTTTATATTTTATGTACCTTCAATGATCACGCATAAAACAAACAATATTCCTGCGACACGCCGAAGGTAAGCGTGCCCATTTCGCAACCAAAACGCGAAAAGAAAGTGACAGAGGCCTTCGACAACCTGTCCAATAGCCTAGAGCGTCCGTTGGGGGATAACGGGCCGGTCACATGTGCTCGCCGCCGGGTATACACCACGGCACAATACCAGACTAGTTCAGACGAACAGTTTCCTTCATGAATGACTTGCGACATCGCGATACAGAGGCGAGAATGTCATTGAGCGGCTCGGAACCAGCATCACGGCGCATACAACGTCGTATCCGCCTTGTCTCGTTGCACCTATGCACCTTTCTCTATCGCGGATCATTTCCGGTTCCCCTTCGTCTCGTATCTTCGCTGCTCGGTAATGTTCCTACCGTTCAATGGAACCTTCTTACGACAGCACAACATGTAGATATGCCCCTTTAAAAACGTAGTACCATATACTACAGAACTACATTTTTATTACCTGGGTTTCGAATATTTTCTATGTCTTGTGGCATAGTTTCAGGTTTTTCGCGTTTAAAATGTTTCTTTTTTAGGTTTAGCAATTCAAAATTAAAAAAAATAAACCAATTTTTTCCTAGTTTGAAATACAATGCGAAATGGACACAAATGTAAAACACCAATCACACAAACTATATGTTGTTAAATGTGACGTTTACAGTTTATTTGTTTATCTACTGTCATAGATGGATGACAGGTATATAATAATAAATCTGTTATTACTTCCTCTTCGAGGATTTGTAACCAATATTAACATGAAAATAACAATGTGAGATCTGCCAAGAGAATTTTTATTGACGATATAAATCACCAATTTATTAATAACCAATTGACCTTTGATTCATGGAAAGGAAGGATTATGGAGATCCTGTTCGCGTTAAGGATGTCCGCCATTCTGTTTGAACAGTTTATTAGTTCAGTTCCATGAAAATGGGCTATGTAGTGTGTAGATTTGGGTATGACTTCATTCATTCACACGAACAATAGTAAAAGGTCCCTGTTAATTAATTTTCCGCAACGAATTAATAAAAAAAAAACACTGAACATCGCATTCCAGTTATACAGATATCTGTTCTGTTTTCTCTTAAGGAATACTCTGCATATTTTTTATATATTTTGATAGAATACTTTGCTGAGATTAAATAAATACATGATCGCGAAATAATTAATAATAAGCCCCTTCTAAGAAAGTTGCAACCATTTATTAATAAATAAATGACAAACACAAAATGAAATTTCTTTTTTACTATCCAACCTTTATTCAATACAGATATCCTTGAAAATGCCGAATAAGTATAATTTTATGAGAAAGTATTGGAGGAAATTCCATTCACAAAAATGCAACCCGTCTACTTTGCCCTCAATGTTGAATCTCGACGGCCAATCTTTGAAAAATGTATTTTCAAGACGTTATTAATTATAGTGGAGCTTCCTCCACCTAAATTAACATGTTAAGGAAAACGTGAGATCAGATTTTCATTATAACCCCTTTCCATTCAATGCAAATAGGAACTTAATCGACCGAATAATCATTAATCATTTACCACCAATACTGATGACTCTGCTTAAGATATCCTTTACCAACACATAAAAGAAGATTAATAGAGTAGAGAATTTGGTGGGTACTCTTGAGCATTTAGTCCCTATCCACAATGGAAAACTGGTATTAATTTAAAAAGCAGATGCACGCTTCAGTACCTACAAATATACTAAGCGATGTGGAAAACGCGGTACATATTACGTGAGCTAATGTAACTTAATACAATATCAGAATGCCCAAAAAAACAGTGGACGAATTTTGACGTAATCGTAAGAGCTCGCGATTGATACATCATCGCATAGTGACGTCAGTACCACTAGTTTAAGACAATCTTTAACCCTTTGCTACTTTAAAGTCTTCCAAACATTATTAGGGTACATAAGCACAAACCGAGTAGGTAATGACCCGGATAAGTGTTAATTAGGATAAGGTAATAAAAGTAGGTACCTGTGGACAAGGATAAAACCGAAAACATTTCGAGGCACGAACCAGAAGTCTTGAAGCCTAGTTCCTGCTCGGTTGTGTCTCCTGTTACCAGCGAAGTTAGTAGAATAAAGTTTTCCATGCTACTTAGAGTTTTTCTCCTCACTTGAAGACCATACCACTATACTATTTCTTAATTAATCAAACTTTTGTACATCAAGTTGGAGATTTTGATAATTTTTTTTCTGGGATATGGTTGAGTTTAGGACCCATGTCATATAATTTTTTTTGTTTATTTTAATGTATTCTATCGTCTTAAAATTAAGGCAGTCAAGCTTCTAACACCCTGTAGAGAGAATAAGAACTGCATATAATTTGCGCAAAGGCTGCCTGCCCGCGACTGAGGACTTAAGTAGAGGCATTATTATTTTAAAACAGACTAAATTCCTACTATAACTTGAGCTATCTTACAAAACAGTGCGTTAGTGTTGGATCGGAACAGTGAGATAATTGTCACCACTGAAGTGACGTCAACCGCGAAGCCCTGAGTCCTTGCAATCCAGGACCGGGCGGTAAAGGTTATACTGATGCATTTTCAATGTCATCCAGCGTACATTTGCCAACAATAATGGGCGATGCAAATCAGGTAAGCTGTTAGAAACTCCGTGCAGGAATTCCGACATCGGGTATGAGGTGAACGTATCGATATCAAATGCTCTAATGTAAACCTAGTGCACGTGGTCTCCAATGTAAATATTTTCCGTGTTATCTTTCTGATGTATATAATGGCTTGAAGAGTACCTATATAAATACAAATCAAAGTGAGTCGATTTACCCTGGATAAATAAATTCAGAATAACGTTTGCGTTTGGGATTTATCTAATGTGTAAAGGCTACGCTGTGTACACTTCACAAAGAACGCCCTGAAGTGTACAGAGAATAAAACCAAACAGACGGCGCTACTGTATATTTGACTTCCAAACAATACACTACAATGCGCGGTTTATTGGGGTGCAATAAAAATGTTACAACAATAAATCAGGCCTTATTATCAATAAAAGGTACGGGGCACTAAAAAAAATTATAGCAGAACAGAGTGAGGATACTTATCGTCGTCAATATTTTAAAGTGGCGTAATTAAAAAAAAATAGATATTTGCTAAGTTCCATCTAAAGGTATAGTCTTTAGTTACGTCATCTCATGAAGTGATTTGTCTCAACGTTTACCGTTTTCATTGTATAAAAAAATTTCATATTAGATACATAAAATCAAAGGGTGTTTCAAAAAAGAATGTGCAATATTACATTTCTTGAGCTCCCTGTATACATTTAAAACGAAAATGAAGTTAATGCTGACTTCTGAATGAAGAAACAATGCACAAAATAATGTGTTTTCATTTTCAGCTTAGTATACAGGGTGCCCCGAAATTAATGCAACAAAATTTGGTCATAGATTCTTAAGAGACACGTATTTTTTCTTTTTGCCAAGTGGCCCCTCTTTTCAGCCCCCTGAAATCCGCCCCTAAGAATAACCTTTTTTTTATTCTCAGAACCCTGTTGTAAGAATCAGTAAATTTGGTACACAGGGGTTTTATGACATGTGGAGTCTGATAGTGCTACGCTTTTTGGCGAGAAACCCCCTTAAGACACTTTTTCGTGGGTCCCCGTGTCTTTGGAACCAAAAAAAATTGGTCGCAAATACGAATTTTTTACAAATTATTAGTTAGCTAACAAGCTATTGAATTTATAAACTTTTTTGTCTCGATATTTTTTTCGTAAAACGCAATGTTTTCGTGAAAAATGTCAAAATGTGATCGAATGCATATCAAAAACATTGGTTTTACAAACAAATATCTAGGGACAAAAAAGTTTCTAAATTCAACGGCTTTCTAACTAAATAATAATTTTTTTAAAATTCAAATTTTAGACCAAATTTTTTTGGTTCCAAAGATAAGGGGGCCCACGAAAAAAGTGTCTTAAGGGGGTTTCTCGCCAAAAAGTGTAACACTATCAGATTCCACATGTCATAAAACCCCTGTGTACCAAATTTAGTGATTTTCGTGCAAGGAAGGATTCTGAGATATAAAAAAGACTTCTTAGGGACAGATTTTAGGGGGCTGTAACTCCGAAATAGGGAGTCAACTAAATTTGTCTTAAGAATCTATGACCAAATTTTGTTGCATTAATTTCGGGACACCCTGTAGTTCTCCAAATAAATCCCGAAAACGACAAAATTTCCGTATCTTCCATAGCAATATTATTAAATTCAATTTTAATTGAAACACCCTGTGCAGGTTCTTAGTTACAATACTTTTAAGTATATGATACTTAAAAAATGCATGTTAAATACTAATAACTGGTAAGTAGTGTAAAAGATTCTCAGTTCTTGACTTCTATACCAGGGAGGACGGAAAAATTTAGGTACAAAGTATAAAAAAAGATTAAATATAGGTAATAGGATAGTTTTATTATAAGTATTGTCTAATAAAGATTGGGAAATATGCTCAACATAATTATTTATTGTGAAAGTCCATTCTTATGCTTTTGTCCGAAAAAATTTTTCGATTACTTTTTCATTGAAGCTTCAATAGATAACATTGCAACTGCTGTTAGTCTGTCTTTACAATCTAATTTAAAGTTTTACAATCTTTTAAAAAACAAGAAACAATACGTAAGTAACAACATTTTACACCACAGGTAAACAAGTTATGTTTAATAAGAAAAAAAGCTATTCTTTGGTGACAGGCAAGTAAATATGCGCTACTCCCATTCCGCCTTTCACCGTTGCCCGACGGTAACCGTGACCACCACTGTAAACACTTTGCAGATATAGAGGCGAGCTACGAGGAGCTTACGTATTCAGTGTTTTTCAAATGAATTTCGAGTTAAATTGACTGCACATTACAAATTTAACATTTCCTTCTTAATGTGTTTCATAAGGTTGATATGTTTAATTATCTTGACAACATTGTTAACTAAATTTTAAATTAAATTTTTATATTATGAAAATTTCAAAGCACACTGTACAAATGACGCAAGAACATATTTTTCAAAACGCGTAACGATTTTTGGAAGACATTCTCGTTATTCTCCGAATCGACCGATTTCGCAATTTTATATGCCTAATCGCTGTTAGTTATCAGAAGCGGTTGATAATACATATGCAGAGCACCCACGACGAAGCTCATGCATGCACGCTAGCTGCATATAAACCGTGCCTCACGGTTTTCTAATTAACTTGGATTTACTGCCAAAATAAATTCCTTCAAAATGCAAAACATTTCCGACACGACCACTAGGGTTTTGTACGTCTCCTAGCTTTCGTCTAGACAGCAGGTCATGATTATTGAAGATAATTATTATTGATACCTATGTGTACCATTAAAATAGTATTTTTCAAACGATTACAAAAATTAAAATGGTACTCCAATTATAAAATTCAGGAAAACTTGACAGTTTAACTTTCAGATTTCATCTAAATAGAGCTGCTGATCCAATACAAACTTTTTGGAAGTTGCGATACCAAAATAATAACAAAGTATATTTTCTTTCTGCATTAATTATTCAGAATTAAAACTGTTTTCCTCGATGTATAAGTACTGTGTTTATTTTTAACTAAATCATCATTATCAGCACCATCATCATCGTCATCGTCATCACCTTCATCATCAAAGAAAGTTAATTATCAACATATTCTGATAAGATGAAAGAAAAAATTTCTTTTGTAAAGGACCAGTTTGCAACGCTATTTCTCCTGGTCAAGCGTTCATTAAATACCACAGAACCAAGAAAAGAAATATACAACAAGTACCACTATGTATTCTATCACTTTCCTCTATTTTAAAATAATAATCCCCCACCTAAATCACCCAGTCGCGAAAAACGGCAGCCTTTGCGCAGAAAAATTGATGTCTCTTTCTCCTCTATCTCTTCCAACCTCTTTGTAAAATAAATCATACATTTTTAGGTGCTGCAACCAACAAGAGTTAACATATCATCTTCCTCACAGACATTTAGGAGTCCGAGAAGACGTCCCTGCGTAATTTCGGGAGAGAGCCGTCGGTTTTCGTTTGGACAGCGTCTACGTCGGCCTGTTAAAAGCAGAGATGTGGTTGGGAATGCCGGACAGAGGCCGGAGTCTTCCGGCGTCTCGGCTATTTCAAGCAAGGTCGCAGACGTCTAGACCGTCGACATGCCAGAGACGCCTCACCGAGAGTGTGATGCACCCGAATGCAGCGGCAGTTTGCTCTACTTCGGAGGCGATAAGATGCGATTTCGCGAATTTTTATTATCGCTACGCGACCCAAAACGAATAAGAGCTGATTTATTGCTATCTGCTATCTCACAAAGGGTTACAAAGTGAATTTCTGTACGTTCCTTTTAAAATTCATCGTGTTTATCTAAAATTAAATTCGAAAATATTTGCTAATGTGCGGATCTTTAGACTCGTTTTCGCAAGTCGGTCGAATATTGCCTGAAAACATTTATTTATGGCATTTCTTAAATAGCTTTTCGGTTTTGACAGACTGCAAATAGAAAAATCTATGAAAATTGGAAGTAAACCCCTGTTTAGCAAATTAATTTTAGCCCATTTGAAATATCACAATGAAAAAAGATAAATATATTATGATGCAATGTTATCCATACTATACAGGGTGTCTGGTAAATATATACTAATCTCTCGGGCGCGTGTAGAAGTCAAATTAACTCTAGGATTTACCATTTTTTTTCTAATGTTCCTTACAACACATATATCGGGACCTAAAGAAGAATCTAGAAATTTACGTTTTGGGTTTTAACTCTGACAATCTTGTATAATGTGTTACACATAATTTGATGTTAAAATATTTTTTCTACAAACGTCAAAAAATGACAAGGTTTGCGCATTGACAACAATATGCGAAGTGACACTTTTTTTCGGATTCTTACGTTACCATGACACCGTGCGCGAAATACTTCGCGCACTAGGGTGCGAAGTATTTCGCACACTGCATGTAAATTAATAAGAGTTTTGTATTTCAATCTTTGAAAAAATGAAGCAAAACTCCAAATTATTATTTATTTTTAAATGAATAACAATTAAATACTTTTAAAATGATAGAATTTTACAATAACTTTAGTTATTATTTACAATATTAACATTAATCGTACAACCAGTACACGAACCAATATTTATTCCTAAACCAGATAATTCAGGTTCAGCTCGGGATATTGGGGTTTTGGGGGAAAGGAAAGACATTTTAAGCCAGCTCAACACTATTTTCTATAATAAATTAGGCATTTTACTTATTTATAATATTTTTAAGAGATAGATTTTGACGTTTGTAGAAAAAATATTGTTTGCATCTCGTGCGCGAACTACTTTGATGGTCTCGAATAATTTTTTAACTCGGCTTCGCCTCGTTAAAAAATTCAATTCTCGATCACCAAAGTAGCATTTCGCGCACTAGATACAAAAATAACTATTCTATTACAAGGGTTCTACAAGGTATCCAGAAATGGACTGGCCCTAGGCCAATTTTTTCAAAATTTTGAAATATTTTTTGTTATCAAATTCCAAATATTATTTTCAGATACGCTGAAGACTTTACTTCTACAATTATTTTGGTAAAATGAACGGCTTCTACATTTTTTACAAATTCTTTCACGTAGTTAGTTTAATTAAAATTTGCTATGTAAAAAACTCTCTGAATAGGTTGTCATAGCTTAAAATTCACATGACAAAATTAAGAAAAATATCCAATTGTGCTTTATTATATTCTTCTAAATTTACTATTACATATCTCTTTCGTGTATGAAAGTACTTAGATAAAGAATTAAATGATAAGCTGTTAGACCAATCGAAATAACTCATTTAGAGGGAAAAAAAATTGTTACCTGGACATTTAAAGTGAAAATGGTAAAATGGCTTATAAGAAACGTAAAAAAAATAAATGCGTGAGCAAGGGTGGCGGAGGGTTGATTTGGGGGGTTGAAAAGTTGTGAAAAATTGTATCATTGAAATTTCTGGCGAAAGTTGACGTCAAACAAAAAAGTATCCAATACAAAAGTTGTAGATCATGCAAAAATAGAGGTCTAGAGGTTTTTTGCAGTTTTGAGCATGTTTTGAAACTGTGATTACAGATTTTTTTATTTCACCAAATAGTACCTAGGTATATGTCAAAACAAAAAAAAAATATTACGATGATTTTTCTAAGTGGAATTTTTCTTTGAAAAAAAAGTGTTTCAGACCGGAAAAATGAATGTCTCGAAAACTTCTTGATTTTCTTTTCTAAAAAAATTTGTGGTCATTTAAGACACACAAAGGTATACTTTCACTAAGCTTCGTCAAAATTAAATTATTTTTGCGGAAATGAGAAATAAACAACGAAAAATAAGAAAAAAACCCGTTTTCGCATTTTTCTCGAAAATTTTGAGGTTATCTAAAATACTGACCTCTACTCTAGATTTTTGCATGATCTAGAACTTTTGTATTAAATACTTTTTAGTTTGACGTCAACTTTCGCCAGAAATCCCAATACAATTTTTCACAATTTTTCAACACCCCAAATCAACCCTCCGCCACCCCTGCTCACGCATTTATTTTTTTTGTTTATTATAAGCCCCTTTACCACTTCCACTTATAAAAGACTGGGTAACAATTTTTTTTTTCTAATAATTGTAATTTGGTTGGACTAGTCATATTCTATAGTTTTAGTGATTCATTTATCTACTTTTTTTTTAATTGAAAAATTGTACAAAATTTTAATTTTTTCCAAAAATAAATGTTCCTTTGGCGAAATTAAACTACTTCATAATTGGTTTGATCAAGATTTATGTGCGAATGACCAATAAAACTATCCAAAAATACAAGTAATAAAAACAACCCTTAACGTACCCTACTGCTTTCTCTAAGATTTTTGTGTTTGTGTGTGGTAAAATAAAGAAGAAAAAATTCTAATACAACTTTCGCTACAAACTGTTCGAAAACGGAACGATTCCCGTGCAGCATCCGGCATGAGTCTTGTCTGACTTATTCATAGAATAAGGTAGCCAGCCACATCCTCTCCTAAAATAATAAGAAAAAAGGGGCTTGCTAATAGACAACATTCTCAGGAGAGAAGTACTACGATTACATTCATAGATACATGTCGGAAACAATGCAAGTTCTTTTTCGCTGATCAAGATTTCACGATACAATTGGAACGTCATTTCTCTCGGATACGATATCGCATCCGCACATTAGGGAATAACAACAATGACAGCGTATTATTAAATGGAAATGCTTCGGATCAATGCTGTGTCTGATTGAAAGACAAATTCTGTTGTCAGCTAATACGTGTAAATACTTGTTTGCATTTCAAGGCTTCTTCTGAAAGCAGTCGAAGTACTCGACAACGTTTACACCCAAATATAGTCGTAGTCCAACTTATTATTACTTTTTTTTTCAAGATATAAAAAAAATTAGATATGAGCTGGATAACCATAATAAATTACCACCTGCACCAAAAGTTGTGTCGTATTTGCGATACGACCTTGTTTTACAATCTTAATTAATACCGAAATGAACATGCAAAAATAAATGTGTGCCATTTAACACCAAATTAACTTTACGACGAAAGATTCCCAGATAACTTCACACACACACACACACACACACACAAAGTCGTCGAAATTAATTACACATTACAATTCAGTTTGGTTCCGCACCAGGTTCTCATAAGACCAAAATCTTGGTCTCTGTGAAATTTCGCAATTAAACATACCATTCCACTGAACTGAATGACTGACAACGCTTTCTTCAAATTTAACATAAATTAACCAGATTCGAAAGGAATTTGGGTGTCGCCAGATATTTAGTAGAAAATTTCATAGTATTGTCAAAAAAATAAAAACCAGTACCCACGAATTCTATATACAAGCTATTTACAAATATATAAGGGTAAATAAATCGAGGTGGGAGAACTCACTGGTAGAAATATTTTTTTGCAAATAAAATATTTTTATTATACGCACCGACCACAAAAATAGGAAAAAACATTTTTGAAATCGCTGATTTCATCGATAGCTCCGTTTACTCAAAACTATCTTTTTGCAAAAAGAAAATATAGTTAAAAGTAAGAATACTAAAACGAAACAAAAAACCAATACTGCACTATCTACGACCAGAACTATTCACCCCTCTTTAAGTAGAGGTCGGTGCCAGAGGTTCTCAATAAGTTTCAACAACAACAATTTTAATTATTAATTTTAAGAGTCCATTTTACATTTTCAACCATCGGGCATAAGCCACATGTTACTTCAAATATTTAAAGGGACGTCTTCCAATAACGGGTTAAGGTGTTCTCGCAGTAAATATAGGTATTTATTCCTATTTAAAGTGTCATCAATGATATGTGGTCCCACGAAGTAGTTTCCAATTACTCCCATTCATACATTAATGATAAATTTTTGTTGGTGTTTTGTCTGAATAATAACATGGGGGGTTTCGTTGCTTACAAATATGCAAATTCTATTTGGAAAGCAGAACTATACACCCCTCTTTAAGTAGAGGTCGGTGCCAGAGGTTCTCAATAAGTTTCAACAACAACAACAATTTTAATTATTAATTTTAAGAGTCCATTTTACATTTTCAACGGTTTTGGTAATTGGGAAACTTTTTCATGCAAAGAATTGTGGCGTATAATCGATTTTTAAGTAAGATTTTATTTGCAATTAGTAAAATACAAATAAATAAAAAGAATAGAGTATAATATCAAATAAGATATGACCAAAAGAATACCATAAGTGTGATGTGTTAGACAAATATTTGACTGCCTTTGATCTATTAAATTGAATGTTAGTGGACTGGGTTAAAATTCTCTTAATTTTTCGATATATTCGAGTAACAGATCTTTTGTTGTCATGGATTATGACATTACTCTTAGAACTGGTGTAATAATTAATTGTGGATCAAGAGTGAAATGTATTTGTAGATATAGCTCTGCTCCCCAGCCTCAGAAAAAAAGTTCAGGGGGGCTAAATTCAAACAGAGGTGACAGTGGTTTTATTTAAATTCGTTACTTATAAGTATGCTTTGTTATATTAAAAAATAGTAAAACGTTTCTCAAAAAAAAAACAAGCAAATGAAAAAACGGGTTATTGCGTGAGGATGTTCTGTTTAAGTTTTCTGGACGATTGAGGAAGAGATATAGCCCCTTGCTCCCACTCTGGATCAGCCACTGGTTAGTACCGTTACCTAGCAAGAACTTCGCGGGCGATAAATTTGCATTTTTAATATCCCGGAAAATTTTTACGTTTGTACACTTTGACGTCAATACTCATTCAGGTCTGAGGTAATTTGTGGATATAAACCAAATTAGTAATGGTCATGACTACAGTATAAATAATTGGTGTGAGTGAATACATAAAAATGCTATTTGAACTAAAATTATTATACAGGGTTTCCGGAAAGGGCATGTCACAAAGGGATATACAAGGGAGGTCAAAATAGTTGTAGTATTTCATAAACAAAATTTTTCCTATCGGGCTTCGTTCCTATTCGCCTTCAAAAAAAGAAGTTTGAAAAACAAATTCGAATTATAACTTCTAAGTCGTTATCGATTTAATTATATTTATAAATCTTTGACAGCTTTGCAAAATTTAACATTTCTCTTTCATAGTTCGATTTAGCTCTCATTTTGCTAAAAAAAGGTATACTGTAGATCAGTCGATATCTTGTACCGTTTTTGAGAAAATCGAATTTTTTTAACAACATACATTTATGTATCAAATATGTGATATTTACTAACATTTTTGTAAAAATCTTGGTTTCTATAGAATTAAAAGAAAAAAATAGTTAAGTAAAATGTTCAATACGTGCACCATTCTGAAATTGCTCAAACACCTCTGCTGTACTCGAAATAACATGGGTGATCATTTCTAATGATGTCGGCGTATGTAACTATGCGATTTAATAATTCTTCCCTACTATTTATAGGAGTTTGATAAAAAGACTTTTAAGATGGCCCCAAAGAAAAAAATCGAGAGGATTAAAATCGGGAGAACGAGGTGGCCAGACAAAAGGACTACCTCGACCTATTCATGGATCGGGAAATATAGTATTTAAATAAGCCCTTACTGCCCTGCTAAAATGGAATGGTGCACCATCGGGCATAAGCCACATGTTACTTCAAATATTTAAAGGGACGTCTTCCAATAACGGGTTAAGGTGTTCTCGCAGTAAATATAGGTATTTATCCCTATTTAAAGTGTCATCAATGATATGTGGTCCCACGAAGTAGTTTCCAATTATTCCCATGCATACATTAATGATAAATTTTTGTTGGTGTTTTGTCTGAATAATAACATGGGGGTTTTCGTTGCTTACAAATATGCAAATTCTATTTGGAAAGCGGTTGGCGTAAATCCGAATAGCTTCAGAAGCATTACATTCTGCAAGTTCATAAGAACATTAGATGAATATCTACAAATTCTTCATAGGTAAAATCCTTCATGATATTGAATCAACAAATGATGTTAAAATGATTTATGACAAATATCTAACTGCTATATTGTGATAAGTTATTGGTTAAGTGAAAATATCAAGTCAACACTTCCCATCAAGACTGACGAAAGATTCCGTAATCTACTCAAACTTACATTATCTTATTTAGATCTCATACGTTGGGTATCAACAATTCCGCGAAATTTACAATAACGACAGACGATTTATGCAATAAACAAAGCTATCGGTTTCCACCGCAGGTCAGTCACGCCGACAGTACACAAAACAAAACGAAAATCACCGACGAGGTTAAAGAAATTTCAAAGATTTAGTCTACGTACCCGCTGACCGTATCAAAATCATACATAATTAATTAACCTATTAATACATCGGAGTAGGCAACGGGTAGATAATACGCTAAAAGTTCATTACCGTGACGTGAACTGTCTACGCAGTTTCATTAAAAAAAAAATAATAATAACGACGGTATACATTAAGTATGACCGAGGATTACTATCCGCTAGTTACGGAGCGGTTTCAGTACATATAACGGAAAAATTAGTATACACATTTTTTTTATTAAAACTTAATTGGATTAAAATAAAACTCAATTCCAAAATACAAGTAATTTTCAGACGGCATAGTTGCTAAGAATTATTTGGAGAGTTAAATAATCATGTGGATTCGATGCCGTACATTTTTCAATAACTTGAAACAATGGGGGCTAAAATAGAGGGTTGTGCCCTGCATTTCTAACCCCTGTATCAGCAGATACGTACGGCGTCACTAAAAAAGTTATCTACGTATCTATCTGAAACTTGCATCATAAATGCCGTACCGTAGTAAATCAACAAAAACCGGGCCAAAATTTTCAGAAAATCAAAAATTTTCCTGGCTTCCGGTATTGCTATTTTTGTACGGCATTAGGTCGAGGTTCATTTTTTTTGTATAACCTATATACTTTAGAAATGCCATAAAAATGTTTCGCCGAAAACCACCCCCCTTGGTGGACAGGTTTAGCTTACCTGTGTACTCACCTATACCAACAAGAATTGACGGCATAGTTTCTAGAGTTATTGCTATATGTGGTAGTATTGATTTATAAATAATTCATGCTGGGTCAAATGACCCCTTGAAAATTTTCCATTTTAATAAGGCTAGATGTAACTCAACGAAAAAACTATTTTTTATAAGTGTAACACAGAGTTATATGTATTAAGTTTAATATCAACACTTCGCGTTAAAGTCTCAAAAAAATTGTTTAATTACATCTAACCCTTTTAACCACTTCACTGAGGTTTAGGTATTTTTAGTTTATAATACCAACTATGCAATGTTAGTTGCATATGCACGACGATCACGCGGCTTGTAATCATTTATGATCGCTCTGTATCTACGTAAACAAAATTACTAAATGGAAAAAAATCATGGAAATAACATAAGTAGTAGCTGAGGGACATACAATAAGCGGAAAGGTAAACAGCAATTTCCTATGTGTATTCTTTACCACAATTAAATATATTACTCCTCTGTACCTTGTCATAAATTGATTTCGATTGATGTAATCGGTGCTTCAACTGCTTACCTTCAGTCAGCGAAACATTAAACGTTGAATAAATTATGACACCCCGAGGTGTTGTGTAATTCAAAATCAATACACCTATTAAATAAAGTGCATTCTGAAATGTGTGTACGCTCTTAAACGGAAAATGAAATATCCATCGATGCACAGGTAAACGTTATTAAATTGAACACACATAACGTTTAATTAAAAAAAAAGAACAAGAGGTTATAAGAAAATAGCGGCTGTTGAAAATATATTTTTCTGAACAGATTTTTTCTTCACAACATTGTATAAAAATGTATAATTAGGTCGCGGAAAGAGCTTTCGTTTGTTATACAGGGTGTTCAAAATTCGATATGAATAATACCAAAACATTGCTACCTTGAAAATTGCCGGGATATCAGAGATAATTTAAATTGGAGCAAAATTGAGATTGCCAAAAGGTAAGTATCTACCAACACTGGCTATAACTGAGACATTATTGATCAAAAATCGTCCATGAGACTACAAAAATAAATAATAATCACGATGATGCAAGTATACAATGTTTATGTAATTAAAATATTATGTAGTTACTACCATGTCGCTTTTTATGGATCCTACACGATTGTGAACATGTTTGTTGATTATCTAGTGGAGGTCGTTTTATTGTTGTGTTATGATTTAATGCATTTTCTGTTAAATGTGTTATTTCATGTCTTTTTATTACCTTATACCGTCCAAAGGTAACTTAGAACAATAAGATATCTGCAGTGTTTCCATGTTTTGAAGTCCCTGGTGAGATAGAAAAAAATTACGGTGAATTCGAATAGAAAAAATGTTTATCATAGTTCAACTGTACTGGATACAAGATAATGATATCTAAGGTAAAGCAATACATTTTATAAACTGGACAGTATTGTAACAATTGTTAATTTTGGTAATTATGGATATTTATTTCCACACGAAAAAAAAATCTTCAACCAAGAATACATTGACATGCATATATTTGAATTAAAATAGCTTCCCGTCAATATTTATTTAATTAAGTGAAAAATATTATTATTTATACACAAATAAATCCTACACTTGCATATATAGGGACTTGTAATTACAGACTTTCTAAAATAAGTGCGTTCCTTTTAAAATAAAATGTGAAAATAAACACTTTTCATTACGCAAATTGTGGACTAACGTGTCAAGAATTATTACGCGAAACTTGGGCCGACCCTGCATCGCCCTCATTTGATCAAATGATCAATTGTTGACAATGCAGCCATTAATGCCTGATTTGTATCAATGAGCGGATGAAAGTTGCTTTACATGAGACGGAATAGTGAATTTTCGTAATGTTTTATATTGGTGTGAGGCTAATCTTTACATTGTATAAAATTCGGGTTTCCAGCAGCAATTTTCAATGAACATGTGATATGGTATTTTAAGTGGAACCCTATTTGGACCAATCAAGATACCTACACTCCTAAACGATGCCGTGTATTTAGAGTTTGTAACAGATATCTTTCCTGATTTATTAGATGACGTCCCGCTACACGTATTTGCGACTTTCTGCAGACTTCCTTTCCACACAGATGCAAATTATAGGTATAACTACTTGTGTAAGGTAATACTTTGACGGACAAATCTGAATTTTTACAGAGGAGCCCTATAAACCCAACTATTAGGTACCTTACGTAAACAATGAACTTTGGTTCAGCTTGTATTCACTTTCCCTTGCCGTTTTACTCGTGTTCAATAAACCTTAAGGTAGTAACACAGTCTATCTAGGCTGTGGTAGTAAGACGGGCAAACCACTCGATTAATAATTCGACAACGCACCTAAGAACTTACTATTTTTAAAGTGACTGATACGAACCCGATGTCGGTTTGTCACAAACAGATGCGCCCCACGACTCACCGACAACATCCCCCGGCCATAAAACACGTCGCAGGGGGAAATTAAAAACGCGGCGAGGCATCCGATCGACGATTCCTTCCCCAGGTCTTGCGTTACCCCCAGGGGACAGCTGACGTTACGAAATCCAGAGCAAAATCGTACATCTCGTGCGCCAGTACGACCGCGATGCCGCCGGGTGAAAATAAAAATTCACGAGAGCTATAGAGCGTACGATAAACTACCGGTTTAAAGGTTTACATACGGCACTACGTAAGGCGTACAGGGTGTCCCACTGAAAACGGACAGTTCCTCTAGTAAGCTCTAGTAATATCATTGATACAAACTATTGCCTTAACTTCTCAATTTCTCCTTGAATTTCTTCATAGCTATTTTATATTCATTTTTGGTTATATAGGGTGTCCTAATCGTCAATCCAGCCTTAATAGTATAACTGATAAAATGGCTACTGAACTCACATAAACAGAGTGAAAATTTCACTCAATCCGGACAATGTGGACAAAAATTGATAAATAATTGTGCGCGATGTGTGCGAAATTTCGCTCAATTCTTTTCACAATGACAGTCATCCATCAAGTATGCTGTAGACTATCCAGAGCGACGAAAGACTCCGTTTTAAGGGGGTCACCCTGTATTTAGATCGCGTGCACACCACCCGATGGTGTTTTCTATGGATTCCTGAGCATTATATTTCTTATAAACCGACGAGCTGACTAGTAGGGGCGATTCGAACAATTATTATTATTCCGCGTACCGCCAAGAGTGTGTTTGTTGTTTCGGCGGAGGGTCTTTAATAATTCGGCGCTAGCGGAGAACAATGGCCACTTTTAAATTGCCTCCATTCGGTCCATTGTGCGGTTCATTATTGTATGAAAAGGCCCTTTTCTTCATCGCGGTTTAATAACGGGTTGCACGACTCGAGATTGAACTTGATTAGACCTCGAGATCAGTATTATTTTGTGGCAGATCTAAAATAGGCTCTTTTTTATTTTTTTGGGCGTTAATGACGCACAAATATAGACCTATAAGTCGCATTTGGGCAGATGTTAGTCCGAGAGCACTAGACCCAGTTTCATAATTTCTTTGAAAGGCGTTTTATACACAAACAAAAGATTTTAAACGCCTAACAATTGCGCTATTTAAGTTTACTGAATCACAACAATATTGGGCATTAATTTCGAGTAATTTGAATGGCGCCGTGAAGGTGGCACCACTTACATATTGCTTCTGTAATCTCGACCACAGTTGATAGGGGCCCGTTAGATGCTCCAGAAAAGCGTGATCGCCAGAAGAACAGGCCTTAACCGGCGGCGGTGGGTCTCAGCTGGCGGGTCTCAGCCAGGACAGGAGGAAGTGAATTAATTTCAACTCTGTATATCCTAATTAATCATTTATGAGTGATTTATTTTTGCACTCAATATTTAGTTAATTATAAACCAAGTCTGAGTAAAAAATGACTCAATAATAGTTAAATTAAAATCATATTAGAGAAAACGTCAATTCTAAATTGGTTTTATATTCTCAGAATAGAGTCAAAAGTTGCTCAATTGATAGTTAGCAGTAACTTGGATTTGAGTAAAACTCACTCATTTCTGATGCAATAGTTTCACTCAGTTGTACTCATACTAATAAAGTGAACATTTCACTAAATCGGGTGTGGACAGAAATGGATACATTCTTGAGTGAAATTTGAGTGAAATTTTTTTACAGTGTATATGTATACTTGATTATTATAAGTATTTCAGAAAAGATCCAGCAACCGCAAGTTACTGGGGTTAAAATAAAATTATGTAAATAAACTAACATATATACAACAGTGCTTGCTTTAAAAGACACAAAAGTTAAAATACATTGTAGAAAATTGTGTTTTTCTTGGATGATTTTAAATATATTAACTTCAAAACTTCAAATTTGGTATAAATGTTATTTATTCTACAACTTTTAGGCATTACTAGATGGTGTACCGGATTGGCCCTATCTTCTGGGGCATCCTGTATATTTATAACTCTAATAAAACTTTGCTAAATTCAACAAACGGTGTAATTAATTACACACCTGCACAAAAAAAATCTCGTGCAAATAACCAGAATACGTTATTCCCATGTATTCTGAGCAGCTGAATTCGAATTCGATATCAGAATTGCCCCAGCAAAACACCAGAATTTTCCAACCTGAAAAAATAGCTTAAAATCGATAATATTCTGGAATTTTAAAATAAGGCTACAAATAATGCAAGGCTTTGTGTTCGTTTATAATTGGGCATCAATAAATTTTCACAACAGGCACTGAGGTCTCCATAGCACTGCACTGACTTCATGGGAATAATATATTTTTGCATTATTTATAGCCTTATCATTCTAAAATTCGTGAATATTAGCGAATTTAAGCTATTTCTCCATAATTTACGAGAAATTTGAACAAATGCATGAGCAAAAACATGTTGAACAATAATTGTCGAAAAGACATTTTACAATATTCCAAGGCTTAAACGAGAAATAGTTAAAGTCAGTATTAGTTTCAATTGTTAAATGTTAAATCTGTAGGAGAACGAAATTTTCCATATATATCATATTACAAATTACGTTTCCATTCGCTGAAATTGGAACATAATTAATATTTACTTACTTCCACGTTTACGTATACACTAAATATTTCGACATCTCACATTTTAATTGACACTGCTTTCACTTTTTCAGAATTTAATTTAACGAACTGTGTAAATTCAGTTCAAGGCACCCCACACATGACAGAGATTGGGAATATATTATATGATATCCGTTTCTAGAACTGATTTAGATCAATTAGTGACATACCAACTTACAACGTTCTATTGTTGTCCCTATTTGCAAAATCCTTGATGCTATATTAGCAAACGCCGATTGGAGATTCGCTACAAAAGTGTCATTAGAAACGAATTAGCAGTAACTTTAAAATTCAGCGACAAGTGTGGTAATTCTATTTTTATTACAGGTGCTGTGAATTGGCATCATTTGCGATAATTTTCCCACGAGGACATAGGAAAGGTGTAAAAACAAATCAACTGTTACTGCTTAAATTAACTGGCCCTATTACTAGAACGGCATTTAAAATTTGGAGAGGATTTTTATAGTAAATATAATATACCATTTAATTGAATTACAATTTGTTCAAATTGAAAAGAGGTCCTAATTCAATCACAGGACAAATCGCGAAGCAACACATTATTATCCCATCCTGAACCTTCTATCCGCATAATAGGCACTAAAAATGGTAGTGATAGGAACACTAAAAATGACTTAATACTTGCGCATATCTTTCGCAGTATAAAGTAATTGTGCAAAAATTTATTGCATAATATATCTTACTACACGGTTCCATTGTATTACAAACATTCCTCGGATTTTCTCATTATAAATTCCCAACAGGCTGTCGTTTAATTTCCGACCAACCGGTATTTGCATATACTATAAAATGTTCATTCTTTATCATTCTTAAATGGGTTGTAATGTCGATTTTTAGCAGGGGAAGCCATTCGATCGCGTGGTCACTCGCTGATGGGGCGTCGAAAAAATTTACGCAGTAAAGTGTCATGCAATTTTTCGCAAGATTTATGCGGGTTCAACGGCTCGCCTTCGTTTTAATCTTTTATGCGATGGGCCTGCGTGATTTCTAAGGTAGTTATTTGGCAGATAAAAATCGTCGGCCCCAGCGAATTACCCGAATTTTAACAAACTCATTTCGAACGTCTGGAACTGACTTGTTTTCACTAAAACCGTGCCAAGATACGAGCTGTTGCTATCTAAATCGAACAAGCCGGGTCAGACTAGACGCATAAATATACTTGTAATATTTGCTAAATACTTGGATCTACAGGCAATTTGTCTGGCTATGCAAATCGGGTATGCCTTTAACAGTTAATTGCACAGTAGACAATTAATTGCACGCGTTTTGTTTTAGCAGTCGCTATGTTTCTAGATAGTACATGGATTTACTCTTTCTGGAAATTGTTATATTTTTCTAGAAGACTCTAAAGCTACATTCTTTACTGCAGAAACACATGAAACATGATCCACATACACTATTTAGTAATTGGTCAAAAAAAATCAATCTAATTCTTGAGTCGCGCTTTTAACTCCAAACTGAGCATACAAATTATATTGTTAAAATTTTCGAAGTAACACAAGATTCAATTTGTTTAGAGGTGGATAAATGTAGTATTAACCCTCAAAAGTCACATTAGTGCGAACTGAGATTTTGCCAACTTTGAACCTTTATGTCTTCTTTATTTTTTAACGAAAACAGTTATTAAAACTGGGGTACAATTTTCCGAGAAATCAAATAACATGATATGTTTTGAAAAAAATTAGTTTGTTAGTAAAAAAAATACGATTGAAAAAAACATTTTTCCAAAAATGACTTTTTTAAATTCGTATTTTTTTTGATAAATAATGGGTAGAAAAAAAGTAAAAAAATACCCCATATTAATAAAAAGATATTGATTTTTTCCGACATATCGAATATAGGAATTTTTTGAAATTGTAATTTTTTGCTCCTTTTCTGTAAATTGATGTTTATTTTGCACTCTTTTGTATGAAAATATTAATTTAAACAATATCATTCATAAATATTGACAAATACATGTTTGAATTAAATTATTAATGAAAAAAGTTATTAACAATAACTAAATAAACAATGTTCTAGTCTAATCGAAAAAATTAGGTGAAAAAAATCGGAAATTTGCACTTCAATTCACTTTATTCGTTAGAAGATTATATTATATAAATTCAGTCACACTTTTGCCCACACTAAAGTCACACTGGTGCGAATTCGCACCGTTCGGACTTTTCAAACTTTTCTATTTTGGCCGACAATAACAGACTGAGGCCACCTGTGGTACGGCTTGACCGTTTGAGCTATAGAAGGAATTATCGTGGTGGGGATTCGCACTAGTGTGACCTTTGAGGGTTAATAGCATTCAGTTACAATAGATATTGGTTAAATTTGCCATGTGGGCTTTATAGTTGAGCTAAATTAATGTAAAAAAGTTTAAATTCAAATTATTCACATATGTTATCTTCAACTACGGTAGCTATTTATTTACTGAAGTCAATAAAGAGAAAAAACAAAACAAATTAACGTCATTATTCTTACAGTGTCAAATTACAAAATGTTCTTTCTCATCTAGCTGTTTCATTCAGCCTTTAAAAATCTATTTCCAAAACTCTGTTAAAAAAGAGATGACTATTTCGTGAGTCAAAAACTCAACTGATACCAAAAGTGTGAAGTTTACAAACTTAAAAGGTACATAAAAGATATGATGGTATCTTACAGACGTAGGAGCAATTAACTATTGTCAAAGCTAATTTCAACACGAGTACTACTTAAAAAAAGTAGATGACGATCACGACACCAATGCCGTAGATGAGAATGTATGTAGATATTTCTTTTGATTGCTCGATAACCGTGTCTCAAAAAATAAAAAATTTTGTCTACAGGTCTTGAAACTATAGAGATTTAAAGCTTCAAAATGCTTTTTTGGTTATCTTGAAACGACCATTTTTCACTGAGATACAGCCTTTTGAAAGTCACTAAAAAATTCAGTTTTTTCCTAAATTTTTTCCAGTAGTGTATATTCTATAGATTTCAAATAAATTTGTTTTTAATGCAAATGAAGTTTCTGAACTGCAATCGACTGCTTGATGCCTATGGGATCCTTAGTAGATTTTCGCATATTAAGAAACTGAGAAACTTAAAAATTTCAACATGTGATATCACAACAAGAAAAAAAAAGATATTTGAGCAAACTCAACGGCATTCGAAGGAGGGAGCCTTGTACTTTTAGATTCAATGTATTAGTTTTTTGAAAAAGATTAGATGGCATTACTACATAACCTCAAATATGACGGAAAACAGTGTTTTTTGCAATTTTAGGTTAGGATATCTCAAAACCCTGACGTGATAGAGCAATTCTGCGGCCGGATTCGGATTCAGCGCACCAAAATCCTTCGGGAATGTATATCAGTGTGTCTGCTTCTTGACCCTTGTTGACCTGTGTTATTATTTAGTCCTCATTAAAGAAATTACTAGGTACTTTAGACAGAAAGAGAAATAAACTGATCGCTATCAAATATTTAAACTTCGATCACTGTAATGTCTATTATTTAAAATATTATTTCTTCGTACCTATTTGAATAGGGAAAGAGTAGTTTTCTTTTAATTTATGCAAAATAGATACTTAAATATTGATTACAGATAAACGAGAAAAAAAAAACAAAAAACTACTTACGAAAACTATACGAGTAGTACCTACCGATACAGGGTGTAGGAAGTTTGACTGCCATTACTTCAACATGAGATAGAGTAATCATAAATGAACAAAAAGATGTATATCACAGGGACGTAATATGACAAAAAATAGTGTTTTTTGCACTTTTAGGTTAGGATATCTCAAAAACGGAAATATATATTCAAGTTTCCGCTTCCAAAAAAAAGTTAAATTTTGTTGGTCTGTGTAATTTTTTTCTCGGAAATGGTTGAGTTTAGGACCCATGCCATATAAGGTTTTTTTGTTTATTTTAATGTATTCTATCATCTGTTAAAATTAAGTTCTAACCCCTGTATACCTGAATAACGTTTAATACTGTATCATTTGTTTGGTTGCAAGATAATACTATTAAATCTTATTGAAGGTAAGTGTGCGAGCAGCTAATTTTTTTAACACGACTGAATGATTTAATATATGCCTTTGGTTGGTTAATACATATAATACGAAACTTAGACCTGGAAAAACTGTGTAATGGTTAAGTAACTCATATTTCAAAGAGGCCAGCGGGTATAAATTAAATCCTGGACTTGTACTTTTAGTTGTTGGTGCGCTGTATTATTAATAACACTTACAATAATTTATGCCTCACACAGCTCGCGACAGATTTCGGAGCGCATAAAAATAGATTTACATTTAAATATCAGAAGGCTTTCTCACACTCGCCCTGGAAGAATGAAGATGGACGCGGAGATATAAGGCGCACCGACCAGGAAACTTTCCTAGCAGGAGACTTTTACGTTATTTAGTAAACAGAGATTAAGCAGCTTTTATGCGGAGGTTAACTACGGTCAATGGTCACCGACGACAGTAAAATTCTAACTAGACGCATTAAATAGGCTGTTCGAAGCAATTTTAAATGGAAGCGACAAACGCAGCCTATATATGCGCTATAAATAATTCTGATTAAACTCGAAAGTATACTAAAAACTGTTCTATTTCTGAATCCCTTAGCTGTCCTTTGCAACCGTGTCATTTCGACCAGAGTTATAGGCCAGGAAATATAGAGTTGGACGCGACTTTTTGTTTCGGCAAGCTGAATTTATCATAGATGCTAAATATTATGTGCAATAACATATTAGTTTCCACAGTCATAAAAATGGGAGGGGGAAGATTGTTCACAGGCTGGTTAATTGTATAATTTTTACGTAAATTCACGTTTTTCGCTTATAACTATTTTCCGTTCATTTCCACGAGAAAACAGTAAGTAGTTTTTTTTCGTTTTCAAAAGACCTACAAAACTAGCGAGAGTAAAAAAATATTGATTATATCAAAAGTTATAAACAGAATAAACGTCTTCTGTTACGACTTTTGAATAAAAAATTTATAAACTGTGTTATTATTACCAGAACGTTTTGGCATCGCATCTTCTCATTCTTTATCACTGTCTAATAACGAAATCTGGAATCAGTAAGTTGAATAGTTTACAAGTTATGGCCTTATAAACAAATTAAATAATTATTAGTCTGGACGATCCCGAGCATCTTCCACAACCTCACTGATTTGTTCATGATAGATTTCATAATAATACATTGAAATCTATATTTTTTTTAAAATTTCAAATTCGCAACCTGGAAAGTTTTTTATTTTTTAACCTTAGTTACAAAATGAAATATACGACGTAAGCGCGTTATATAGTTACTATTATTATTATATATTCTGAAAGCTTATGGAAAGGGCTTTAAGTAAAAAAAAATCGTCAAGATTCGTTGAAAAACAACGGAGTTACAGACTATCAAATATATAATTTTCAAGCGAATTTCGTTTTTTTAACGGCAGGACTATGAATATTATATTTTCTTTGGACTCGCTGTCGTTCGCATCCCCACCCTTCCGCCGCGCCAGAGCTCGACGAAAAATCAAGCGACCCACTGACTATTGACAATACTTCTTATGCACTTAACATACTTCCACAAATAAAATATTTTTATCTGGGAAAGTTCTCAGGTTTCCGGTTATGACAGTATTTTTTTTGCCGCTACAAACCTAATTTGTTTAACAATAGGCCGTCAACTTTGACAGTCTGTAACTCCGTTGTTTTTCAACGAATATTGACGATTTTTTTTAACTTAAAGCTCATTTCATAAGCTTTCCGAATATATAACTATATCACGCGCGTGCGTCGTATATTTCATTTTGCAAAAAATAAAAAACTTTCCAGGTTGCAAATTTGAAATTTAAAAAAATGATACGATTTCAATGTATTATTATGAAATCTACAATGAAAAAAATGAATGCGATTGTAGAAGATGCTCGGGATCGTCCAGACTAATAATTAGTTAATTTGTTTATAAGGCCATAACTTGTAAACTATTCCAGATTCCGTGTGAGTTATTAGACAGTGATAAGGAATGACAGGATGCGATGCTAAAACGTTCTGGTAATAATAACGCAGTTTCTAAATGTTTAATTCAAAAGTCATAAATAAACTTCTTCTGTTTATAACTTTTGATCTAATCAATATTTTTTGACGCTCGAGGGCTAGTTTGCAGGTCTTTTGAAGACAAAAAAAAGTACTTTACTCGTGGAAATGAACGGAAAAAAGTTATAAGCGAAAAATGTGTGAATTTACGTAAAAAATATACAATTAATTAGCCTTTAAACAACCTTTCCCCCATTTTTATAACTGAAATGTTATTGTACATAAAATTTAACATCTATTGTGACAAATTCAGCTTGCCGAAACAAAAAGTCGCGAAATGGTCATTTTCCAGCACTTTTTCCTGGCCTATCAGAGCGGGTACTATATTACTGAAAATTTCATACGTGTTATTCTATCGATTGCATTGTATTTCCTAGTTACTGACGGTGTAGTGCATTGGAAGTACAGTAAACAACGTACGTGCAAATTGTTACTCTATTACTATTAACTGAAGGTTTTGAAATACCATACATCCCTAAATGGAGTGATACATAACGCACATGTAACATAACATACTAACGTTACCTACCCGTTTACTGCAAAACAGCAATTACATCATTAAAACTTTTATAGATTCATATACGAGGTCTGCTAAGAAAATAACTGTAGTATTACGCGCTAAAACATATATTTAGTGATATGTGATTGGTAGAAATGCGTTGCGCATAACCTTTTCTGTAACCACATGTTCTTGGATTGTTGATATCTCGTTTAGTTTTTGTGATATTGTTATTTGAGTGCAACTTATTTTAGGTGTTTGTGATGATTTTTGAATCACCGATTCAACGTCAAATTTTGCTTGAAACTAGGGAAAACTTCCAGTCAACTGACCTTCGACTTCAACTGATAATTCCCACGTTCGAAAAGTCAAAGACCTGGTGCGTGTAAATCGCCGATCGACTGTCATAGAAATTGCAGAAGACGTTAGCATCTCAGTTGGGTCATGCCATGACATTTGACTGAAAAATTCAACATGCATCCAGTTGCAGCAAAATTTGTTCTCCGTTTGATGACCGAACAACAGAAAGAGCTCCTTGACCAATACAGTGAGGATGATACATTAGTTCAAAGGACCATAACATGAGACAAGAGCTGGTTTAACGGCTAAGATATTGAGACAGAAGTTCAATCATCACAATGGATTGGCAAAGGATCTCCACGCCTCAAAAAAGCAAAGCACGTTAGTCACGATCCAATGTCAAAGTGATATTCACTGTTTTTTCCGGAATTATGCATTTTGAATTCCTTCCTCAAGGTGAAACAGTGAACCGTGTGTACGATCAAGGCGTTTTATAACAAGTGACGAGAGTTATAGTGAGACAACTCATGGTTCTTGCACCATGACAATACGCCCACACACTCAGCTTTGTCAATTCGTCAATTTTACCAAAAATCAAATTACTGTCCTCCCTCAGTCTCCCTAATCACCAGATTTAGCTCCGTGTGATTTATTCTTAGTTCCGAAATTAAAATCAGCGCCGTTTTCAGACTATTGATGGCATCACAGCAAATTCGTCACAGACTTCAAAGGCCATTTCAAATGAAGCTATCCGGAACTCCTTCGCGAAATAGAAACACCTCTGGGAAAAGTGTACGAATAGAAGAAGGGAGTACTTTGAAGGAGACAAGGACTTGTTTTAATCTGTACAGAGATACTGAGACAAAACATTCGTCAGACGTATTGTTCAAAAAGAAGTGTTTTTGTTTTGCAAAATGAAATGATTTATCGAACACTGCTTTCTTGAATTCTGTGGTAACGATGACAATTTACCCACAGAAACGATTTTTAGTAGTTTGGTGCAATTGCTACAGCCCTACCGTCTAAAGTCTTCACGTGTATAGTCTTTCCGATCTCAATTGAAGAACCAAGAGGTTGGCAATAAGTTCCAGGTTCGGTCGCTGACGCAGCAGCTCGGTATTGAAATATTTGAAAAACTTGTTGCAATATTTATTTAGCCACACCCATACACAGGTCTGGTCACCCAGTTGAAGAATGAGCGCGCGGGCAAACGCCGCACAAACACAGCCGCACTAGGCCACCTGGCCATAAATTCAGTTGTCAACAAATGACCTAACAGTGCAGTGCAGCAATGCGGAATTTGGTGTGATTCAGGTAATTTTAATTTATTATAGGCACCTTCACCCATTAATCAATCATATTACAATTGCGAAAAAGAGAAATAAGAGGGATATTTCTACAACACGGCATTTTGGAGTTCTTCTGAAACGGAACAAAACGAACATTACCATCAATATAATAAAATTGTTTGAGGACATAAATAATTAAAATATATTGTCGGCCAAATGAACATATAACACAAATTTTCTACACATATACAAATTATTATATTTTTTTACCTGTAGCAGGAAACTTTTTTAGGAACGTCTATGAAACTCTTTAAATTTTATTGCTAGGCGTTTTTATACATGTTCAACTGACTTCGGAATGACTTTACCGTCATGTAACATCACTTATTTGAGCCGCTTAAGGAAGCACTGAATAGATCTGTTCTAAGGATAATAGGCAGAAATGAACGACTGTATATGATTGAGTTTACACAACCTATTATTTTTCCAAAAACTTGATAACTAAACCCCCATTGGTTTCGAAAAACGTATTTTTGGAACAGCAAAAGTAGAAAGGAGATTTCATACTTAAACTTTTCAACGGTAATGATTTTGGTTTATATTCGACCCACCCCGGTAATTACATTCGACTTCTGACGTTCGTTTGTTAAAAACAAAACGATAGTCGAAGCATATCCCAACCGAATTATTGGCGGCAAAAATAGAGGAACCAAAGTGGACGTGTTCCCGGTCAACGACTCGTTACATGCACCTCCTCTTACGTGCACGCTTCCCAGCTCGCACACACACTCACACACACACACACACACACACTCGCATCGAAAGCAAAAATGGCATCACGAGAAAAACGCATAATAATGATAAAGTGGCCGGCCTATTAACGGCGGAGGAGCTGTGAGAGCGCACACACGCGTTTTCATTTGTTAGTTAGCGGAAAGAGTTCATCGGATGTCTTCGCCGGCCTACACAGAGGAAGACGTAGGTAACTGAATCGGAAACGCATAAATAGTTTGCGACGCCCAAGACGCCACTTTGGCACCTATCCAGGGTCACCGCCATGCGTGTGTGCAGGCTAGACACAATAATTTGTGCGATATGTGACGGCCTGTCGTCGGTGTTAAAGGATAAAGCTGTTTGACAGTCCGAATGGAATGTGGGAAATATATCGGATAAATATTCTTCCGTTAGCCTCTTTTCCATCTGGAACAGAAGGAAGAGGAAAATTTACCTACCCTTTACCTACTGTAACTTTTAAAAAAGAACGGTTCCCTACTTTGACATTTAAGGATGGGAAATGTTTTCGTGAAGAAAGTAACGCCATCAACATTTTATCGTCGAGACTAAGTTAATGGTAAAATCGAAAATGACACAGTATTAACATTTGCGTTCAAAAGATTGAAAGATCGAAACGTTAACAACTACTTGATGCGTGCAATAAATAGTGATGTGTTTTTTGTATTTTTGAATGACCCCTTTGTTGTAAGAATTTATTTCATTAATTCTTACTCTTATCACAAAATACCCAAGAAATAAGGAAAAAGTATAGTTCCTAATGCATATTCTAATTTAGTTCTAACTAAACTAAAATATAAAATTGTCAAAGCGGAAACACCAATGAAACTCTTACAGTTACTGATAATAGAACATTGTGTCAGCATACATGCTGACATTAAAATATTACTAATATCAACTGTAAAATGTAAATTGACAGTCAAAATGAACTCCTAAATTGCGTAGGAAATCAGTGAGTTCTAATATGACGTTATCAATCTTATAAAAATATAGTATGTTAGATTTTTTTAATTGGCCACATAATTTCATGTCATCAGTCTGTTATTATCCAGCGTATGTCAAAAATCATTATAGAAATTAAAAAACAACAAGGGCCCCAAGTTGGATCCTTGAGGGACAATTCACTCAATTTTACTCAATACTTAATGTATGTGTTCTGTCCACACCCAATTGAGTGAAATTTTCACTCTATTAGTATGAGTACAAGTTACTGCTAACTATCAATTGAGTGGCTTTTAAATCTAGTCTGAGAGTATACAGGGTGTCCCAAAAGTGACGCCCGTCCTTCTAGGATTTGATTAAGGATTAATTGAAAATCAAGAGTGGAAAATTTTTCGATTGCTTTCCGTTGTTGAGTTATTCAAAAAAGTATTCAAAAAACTAAAAAAGTGAAAATCCATTTTCTTGTCTCAAAACTGAGGTCTGTGCATTTGGGAACCAAGGCATATAATTTATAACCAATATTAGATAAGTATAGTTTTCGATTGTTAGTTGTACCTGGGTGTAAGGAATTATTTTAACCTGAAAAGGATAGAGAAAAACATTTTTATAATAAAACAAACTAAAACCATAATGTGCTTAAATAATAGAAATTGTTTTTACAAAAGGTGTTCAAATAAGTTCTTCTACTTCAAGACAAAGATTATCACGATTCAACATTGAAGCATGAACTCTTTGTAGCATCTCTTGGTCTATTAACGCGACATCGGCGTATATACGGACTATCAACCTTTTCTTTTAAATAATCCCAAATGAAAAATCTAGGATATTCAGATCTGGTGATCCAGGAGGCCATGGTCCACCTCTTCCAATCTATCAGTCTCGGAAGTTTTGATTCAGATAATTTTATATTCGTAAACCATAATGTGATCATCCATCATGTTGAAACCAATAATTTAGTCTAACTGCTAACGGAACGTCATGCAGCAATGGCAATGGTAAGTTTTCATTTAAAAACATACAGCTGCAGCAAATACAGCTTTGAATTACATAAATATTTAATAACCCAGCCATATGTTTATTTAGTTTTTTTGAATAACTCGGCAAAGAAAAACAATCAGAAATTTTTCCACTCTTGATTTTCGGTTTGTTTTTGTCCCCTTAATCCAAACCCATAAGGACGGGCGTCACTTCTGGGACACCCTGTATAAAACCAATTTAGAGTTGACTTTTTCTCTGATATAATTTAAATGTAACTATTATTGATTGATTTTTTACATAGACTTGGTTTATACTCGTATTCTCTTTAAATTTTAATTTAAATATCATTGCATTCAAGTCATAAACTATTAAGCTGCCACAGTAGTTTCTACATAGATCTGTTTTAGAGACAATATTTTAGGTCTCAATTAAAGAAATTGGTGAACTAATTGGACGAATAGATTGCCATAACCTATATTGTGCGTTATAAATACGTAATTATAGATAACAATTTTAATATCCGTTATTTTACCAAATATTAATCGAGACTTAATATATTGTATTTAATTATTGTAATTAAATCACTGCATTTAAATACATTTTCACTAGAATAACCAGATAAACCGATACTTGTCCAACTCCAAAGCACACCATACGCCATACTGCCATCCACCACGGTCACGAAATAACCTAATGGCACGATTGGAAGAGACAATGCATCTCGATATGAAAAAGGGTGGAATTACACAGTAATGGGGACGTTTACTCTGATATAGGTGCACCAAATACGAGTTTACTTGAAGAATTTATTTAAGGAGTACCTATATTTGAGTGCAAGTACTCAGTTTAGACTTTAAATATAACCACAAATGGGTAGAATGATCAAAATGTCCAATATTGAGTGAAAATGTACTCAATAATTTCACTCAATAGATCACTTCGAACCATTATCGCTTTCACTCACACCGATTTTTTACAGTGTATCATTTTGTGACTTATTGAAGACATTGGAGGAGTTCGCATACACGCGTCGACCTGTCCTCTCTTATCTAGTGAGTCTTTCACATAAAAACTGACCAAACTCAGCTAGCTTCCTGTTAAAAAATAGATAAAAAGTCTCTTCCAAAATTAGTCAACATTAATATTGATCTATATTTATTAATAATAGAGTGCAACTTCGTATATTGCGGATGTAAGGAGCTAGTAATCATAGAACAATATATGCTTTACAAATCGATTACTTCAGATCCGATAAGTAAGCATTATTGAGTAACCGATATATACAGTACTGACATCGTTAATCAACAGCCATAACGTTAACACCGACGTCGATATTCTGTACACTCACGAGTCGCCTGGGAAAGGTCAAGAACGTGAGTACAGATGATTTTCACGCCTGTTCGCAGATGCCTTTGGTGTCGGTACTTTGTGTTTTTTTAGCTTAAGATAGCTCTAAACTCGACGGCAAGAAGTTATGGTGAAAATTCACGCTGTGAATCTCAAGCGACAGATATGCTGTTCTATACTCACGCAGTCTCGAGATAACGTGAGTGGTGGCAGATGTGGAGCTACACCGTGAATGTAATGTAACTTTCGCGTTCGCGGTAAGTGAACCCTTTGTATAAAATATTGACATCGAACGAAGAATTAACGTCAAAACTTATGAATTATAAAAATCATGTATACTCGCTCTCTTGGTACTTACGTCACGAGTGTAGAGCCAGCTTTATAGGTCAATCTCCGTTTAGCAGACGTCTAGACAATTTGTTCAAAAATATTAAAAGAATGCTATTTATAAAAGATATTATGAACATTATTAAAATATTTTTAAAATACTTTCTATATTTAATTAGTAACATTAGTGAATCCGCTGTACATATTTCGATATGCGGCATTATATTTTAAATAAAATTTCAATATTTAATCCACCCTTCTCTTTAATTCCTTGTAAACGGAGGTGACAAATAATTGTAGAATTTTCCCATTTATCTATCTCCGCAAAACTATTTTTCATTGCATTTCTTTTGATACAAGTGATTGCTAAACTGTTAAATTCGAAAGCTTTGCAACATGATATAAAAACCAATGGTGCAGAGTTTGGTTAGAAGTAATTAACTATTAGTTACAGAATTTACATTTAAGATACAATTTTATCTTGTTTGATCAGAAACCGGTAAATATTGTTCTGTTTGTTTTGCACTTCTTTTTATGCCCTGCGACTAAGTGTGGGAAAAAATATTCCAATAAAAGAGAAGTCCAATTAGATAACCGTTTATCTGTACACAACATTGTTGTCTACAACGAAAATCGTAGCTCGAAAATTAAGGCTATGTATATCAAATAGTAATATTACCAGACTACAATTTGCATATACTAAAGTCTTTGAATATATTTCTGTACAAGAAATAATGGCCTAATATTTTTATGTATACACCTAAATAATGAACTCAGCACATGGTCTGATGCGAATATACCACATCTAATTGGAATTTATCGTACGTTACGTGGGCACAAATGTTATCAATAAATTACAATTGCTATAACTTTAAGGTTAACAATATGTCGTTAGTACAATGTGTTATTACAACTGTTGAAAAATCAACTCCATTATTAGCACGGATGTTTTCCGCCAACTTGTATATATAAAGTACTTATTCATAAATACAGAACTAACAATATTTTCCGTGAGGAAGCTACTGGCATAGATTGAAACGCAAATAAATCAACCATAAATAAAGGATATCGTAACCAAAAGATACTACGAACAAAACAATACTTTTGCAAAAGTGTGTCTGTGTTATACTATTTTTAGGTTTTCTAAGTGAACGCTCTGTATGAAATCAAATAGTTATTCAACCAATGATCTTTGCGGATTTAAAACTATGTACATTTTGCGTTGGGATTACTTAAAAAAATGTTATGTTTGTAATATATGTTGAAATATTAAATTTAATAAAAATAAGTTCACCTTACCTACTATACTAATTAAAGATGATACTAAAACTATTAATAGGAAGGCCCAAGGTGGCGGATATTTGTGGTGATAAAGGTGTAATCGTCTTCGACCTGAAAAAGAAAAAGAATTGTAGTTTGGCTAACAGCTTTTTTGATAGAATGAACCAAAACATTCAATAACCATTCTCAACAATCAATCAATATGTAAACTATAAACAATTAAACAATTTCAGTTTTGAGACATTTAGAAATATAGGTGTTTAGTCTATTAGTAATGATTGTTAATAGATTCAAGAAATTCAATATTTTCGCAACAATGGGCTCATTCCGCATTTTTTTTATTTGCTTAACGGAAAGACATTGCAATTTTAAGGTTCTCTGCAAATAATTAGAATTTTATATCGGCTACAAGTCATCTAAAAAAAATCATAAACTGGCACGCTGAGTATACGCTGAACCAACGGCGGGTGTGACGTCACCGCATGGGAAACCGATGCCGCATGCTTACATGTGTCGGTCAGTTCGGTGTTAAGTTTCGATTGACTACATAATAAATATTATATTGTTACTATATTTATAAGATATTAGGTAGAATTTATGTAATTTCCATGGGAATAAAAATAGTAAAATAAGAATTTTGTATTTGATTAGGTAAATCTTTGAAACCTGTGACAGAAACGTTTTAGTCCAATTAAACGTAAAATCCTTATTCTTATTTACTATTCTTATTGTACAAAAACATCAAAACTTTCGCTACAAACGTACTTTAAAGAAGCTTTATACGTTATTGAAACGTTCACTCCTCTCATCTCAACACTGATGAAGTCGTAGTTTTTATTAAAAAATCCATAACCATTAACAAACCTACTTCTGGCAAATTGGAAGAATCTGCTTTTAGGTTTGCTTCCATTTTTTTAAATTTAATATGCACAAACGCTAAAACATTCTGTAGATGCAGAAACTCATCTGGAAGTAGCTCCAAGCCGGCTGACCGTCCCATGCGGTGACGTCATTGCATTGCCACGGCTAAGACAAGTATTCGCATTTTAAAAATCATATAGTTTGAAAACCGCTCAACGGATTGAGTTGAAATTTTCAGGATCGCCTAATCATGAGCAATACTTTCTGTATACAAAATAAAACGTTTCTGAAAATTTACTGAATGACCCCATTATGATATACGGTTTCAAAAAGACACATTTTCACATTCTGTTTCTTTCCAATATTTTAACTATATCCAAGAATAAAAGTAGGTCAAAAAACCTGACCAAAAATTATAGTTCTATTAAGAAAAAATGGTGTCATTACGACTAAACAACTGAACATTGTAGGGTTAAATGAAAAAATGCGTTATTAAAACGCAAAAACTTTAAAATGTAAAAATTAACTTGTCACGAAATTTCATCGGATCGAAAATAATGAATTTATATCGTACTTTCTTCCACAGGGTACAATTATAATCACTGAAAAAAAGCCCACAAAGCTTGACGAATAGATTTACATCATCAACGAAGAATGTTTTAATATACTTTTTGTGTAAAATAAAGCATGTTTTCATTGACATTTGTAATATTTCCGCAATGATTCGACGGAACGAAATTTTAACAGATTCGAGAAAGTGGGTCATATTTTCATGAAGAAACTGATTCATCAACACCATTTCCTTATCAAGAGATAAATATTTCCTTTACGTTACCTGAATTCTATACGTGCACCTAATGGATGTCGAGGCATTTGGTAAATTAACAAATAATTTTAATTATATCTTCGAATTGATCAATGTTTTTGTTTCTATTAGTAGACAGCCCTAACGCCTTGCAAAATGTAATAATATTATCTTTTATTTATACATTTACAACAAAGGCAGGAGTAAAACAAAGTTATACAAGGATTCTATCCGGCGCAAGGCTAGGCAAACAGTCCGATTAGAAAAACAAGGCAGTTAATCAAACCTTATTTATGCGACTCTAAGATATATAAAACTAAACCACCCCCAGTCAAATATTTCATTCCGGTGCCCGAATAAGTTGTTTGCGCCACGACTGCCCCAAATCGCTAGAAAAAGGGGCCCTAGATAAAGCCGCGACCCAAAGGGTTCATCGACCTAAATAGTAAATCTTAGTTGTAGAGAAACCCTTCAAAATAACCCCGCCACGGGGTCAACTTTGAACGGAGCAGAAGGAACTAGCTGCGGAGGAAATGATATACGAAAATAGATATCCGCGACAGACAACAGATTTGTCCGATAAAAAAATAATACTAATAGTCTAGGTTTTCGACTTAATTTCACTCGGAAGTTGATTTATATATAAGTATAAGTATATCTATATCCGGATCTTTATGGTCCTGCAACTACGATTTTGGATGGAGATAATAGCGGCAGTAAAAATCTCGTCTCCGAGTGTTGGAAGATATGCGACAAAAATACCACGGAGAATCTATAACAGTCTGGTGTGGGGATATTTTTGTCCAGACAGTTACCTAATTTAATACATTAATGAGATTTTACACCGCGGTTCAAGGCAAATGTTCTTTCTGATTATACCGCGTACCATGAATGAAGTCAAATGAAATACCATATACAGGGTGTTACAAAATTTTAACAGACGATAGAATACATTAAAATAAACAACATGCATATATCGCCCCTAAATCATTTCTGAAATTATGAATTAATATTGTATCAAATGAAACGAATTTTAGAAAACTTGAACACTGTCTACTTCACGATTTCTCCTTAACTTATTCAAATTTTCCAGGTACTTGCACCTGAACCTATATCTAATGCGTCTAAGTGTTTCTTCAGTTATACGAGTTTGCTTGTTAACTTATCTCTTTTATCAGGACGGCCGTTCTCACACGGTTCAAACAAAAGAATTTCATGAATAACATGGAAGTACATACTTACAATTCAATAGGTCTACTAAAACAATTGTTAAACAAATTCCAAGATGGTAATTATATTTTTAATTGCAGTTTGTGAATGGGATACCTATAAACGTTACTTCTGCTCAGGAATATTTAAAAGTCATAACAAAATTAGCTAGTCTAGAATATAGTTTAAACGTAAATTAAAAACATTTCTACAGAGAGGAACAAACACACGTTAGCATCAAGGAAGAACCACTTATTTTTATAAAAATATATTTTGGTGGGCGGAAACTACCAACTTATTTTTTTAACACCCACAAACTCGTGTCAATATTTGAGTTTATTAATTTATCCTTCCCTTTAAATAAATATAGCTGACGTGACGTTTATATTGAAAAGTTTAAAATAAAGCACATGTTTGAAAACTAGTTAGTAATACTACTATTTTTCCTTCTGCAATTTATGGAAAAGAGAGAAAATATAATCATTTCTGAAGAGAAAATTTATTTGGCTGTAGGTTTGCAGGAATATCTACATTATCTGAAATAAGCATACCTACGTATCTACAAGTATTTTACGATGGCCGAACTTTGGTCATAAAATTTCCTTATCTTATCAAAATTACATACATTTTTAAGCCGGTGTTGTTATTTAAATAACGGCAAACGCGTAAAACCGAATAGATAAAAACTTTCTTCCGCATTACCTTAGCCTAAAATTAAATTTATAACCCAGTCAGTGGTCACAGAAACAAGTAACTAGCAATATGGCTGATTTTTTTTATATAAGTACCTCAAAGTATACAGATTAATATAAGAAGTTCATTGGTCTATCGATTTCCCAAAGTTAAAAAATTTTTTTAAAAATATTTTGATTTTCGGAATTCTTTAATATTTTGGACTAAGATAAAGATAAGAGAAAAATAAAAAATACCACAGTGTGGGGGAATTTTTTTCCAACAAAAAAACACTCGCGAAGCTCGGCCAGCCGTGTGAGAACCTATTTTTTGAAGCCCGGCGCTTTACATTATAAACTATTGCATAGTTATAGGATATTAAATTAATAATTGTGATAGCCCATTTCCAAGTAGGAAGTCTAATCCTTTCAATGGTATGGTTATTTTTTTTTCAAATAAAAGGTCGAATAAAAAATTGTGCATATATGTAATATATTCGAATCGAAAACCGAGCGTCTCAATGACAAATATACTTAAACATATGGACAATTCGAAACATTTTTTTTCAACATCGGGAATTGTTATTTAGGTGACCTCTTTCACAAACAAAATTTCCGGGTAATGGATTTTAACTAATTACGAACCGACCCTTACAGTTATTTTAAAAAATTTAAGTCTTGAGTTTACGGCAAAATATATTAGCTTCTGGAATTTTATTAAAACTAAACTAATTTGAATGACACTTTTTTAAATATTGGGGGAATTACACAGATTAAAAATCTCTAAGCACAAATTCATTTGGTTACGAGCGTTTTTCACTTTTAATGATTTTCTGTATATTATAAGAAAATAGCAATTTTTCTGGCTCCGCATGTAAATCTCCTTTGATCGTTTAATATAAAATTTGATACTGTTACAATATGAAGGGGAATATTCAGAGTTGAATGTAAATAGTCAACAGGTATGCAAGCATCCAGGTAAGAAACACAGTATACGTGGAAACGATGATTCTATGTAATTTTGTATTTAACTTTTTTCCTATGATTTTGTAATAAAATCTTTTGAAATTTTTGAATTTTTTTTGCATTGAATTAAGATCGAATATTCATTTCTACATATTAAAATATTCAATATTTGTGTGAAATTTGACAATTCTTACGTTTGAAGAGTGAATCTATTCGCTTGTTTGCCCGCAAAAGATGACTTCATGGCTATAATATTTTTTTCCAGACAAACCATAGCTAGGACGAAAAAAGTGCAAAGTATCTTTTTTGTTGGAAAAAACTTCTTCCACAAGGTAGTATTTTTTATTTTTCTCTGTCTTGATCCCAGTCCAAAATATAAAAGAATTTCGAAGATAAAAATGTATTTCACAATTTTTTTGGACTTGATTGATAGACCAATGAACTTTTTCTTATGTTAATCTGCATTCTTTGAAGAAATTAACCATATTGCTAATTACTTGTGCTTTTAATGCAAAATTACTTCTACCAACTGGGCTATAAAACCTGAACCGCATTATTTAGCTTCACATTTTTTAAAATAAATCAACACATTAAATAAAAAATGACCTAATGTCTGTCACTGTCATGCAATGCCGGATTGCCTTATTGGCCCACATTCTTCGTCGATTTATTTATCTGTTAATAAAAACATTAATTCCAGCCGGTATCGATCATATTTATTTTTATGGAGGTCATCTGTATATCTGTCGCCACCATCGCCATCAGGTGTTTTGAACTAGCCTCCCAGGTGACATAATAAAATACGTATTGCGTCTGTTCATACAGCTAAATTTAGACCATTTGGCGTGGGACTTTTGTTTTGTGTAGATATTACAAAAATTCTTCATGAATGGTTATCTCTGCAATTTATTAATTATCTGCCATTGGGTGACACAATTCCCACCGCAACACGCCAGACGGTGGTAGTAAAAAATCTCCTACCACTCTTTTAAAAATTGAATTTTAAAACAATTGAACGTAAGTCTGCACTGACTGTTCAAAATTAACTCTGATGTCTGTTGGAACAAAACCTGATGCAGAGCAGTCCTTGGTAACTTTTAAACTAGAAACAAATATACAGACAACAAGAGGTATGGGTACTATGATGTTCAGTGAAACAATTGGTCGAACCAACAGGATACTTTGTAGATAAGCACAATTAAACGTTTATCTGGTACGTGGATTTCGGTTAACAAATGAAAGAGAGAAAACAATTAGTTGCGACACGCCGCTCCATTCTTCTCAAAATAAGGAACTGTTATCCAATCGCAATAAACTTTTCGAACATGGGTCCCGAATAAGACGGTAATTATTTTACATAATAGGAATTGCAATTCACTGAAACACAAACGATAGCCGATGATGTAACAACGGTAAACACAGACAAAAAGTTTATTTTTTGCAATTGTTTCAATGGAACGAGATCGTCTGTTAGATACGTATGAGAGAGAACTTTCACTGTCTCGACCTCTGGGAATGTTTTTTGATTTTCCAAACAGGTACGTTTTTATTCCAATGGTGTTCGCTACGGTGCGTACTTGATATAATTGGGACTTCGAGAAAATTGGCTCGTGCAAATGCAAATCGTTTGCGTACCTAAGTTATGTAAATTATAAAGAGCACTCATCATCCTTATAAGATCCACAGAGGACTGATTTCTAATTGCTCCTAGGAATGAAAGGAGGGCTTTCCAGTTCAAAGGATCATTAAAATGCGACTTGCGATGTTGTGGAACGGAAGTTTAAGGGCGATGCGTGCTTTCCTGCTGGTCTTTCGTGTTTTTCGAGGAAGTACGCGACATTCTAAAACGCTCTCTAAAACAAATTTTAACGTAATAACTGCAACCATTTATCTTAATTCTATTTTCAAATAATAAAATAATAAATCCACCAAGTGTCTGTTCTTCCAAACACATCACAGGGGTCTTGGTTATCTTAAGAGAAATAAGGAAGGTCCAAGTTGCGAAATTTGATGGTGAAAAACATGATGAAGAGAAATTTGATCTATCTTGCTGCACATGTGCACACGAATATAACAGAAGAAAAAACAGAAAAAAACAATAATTAGAATAAGATAGTCCAGGGAACCAAGGGTTTCCCCTTCGAATTCTTTCGGATAGAACCGATTGACGTGAAACTTGGATTGTAAGTAGAAAATAGCTCAAGAAAAACAAGTTATATAGTGCCGATGGGCGCTTTTGCCCAGGGGGTGGAAGCCAAGGAGTAAAATATTGAAAATAACCCCAGGAATCGATAAAGCAATAAATTTTAAGCAAAAAGTATCGTATGAACATTTTTAGATAAGTCAGTTATTGGTGATTGAAAATGTACATTTTTTATTTAAAAAAAGACGATTTTCAGTAGTTTTTCTCGATTAACTCGGAAAATTCTATTCTATTAAAAAAACATCACGAAGAAAATGAAGCTATTTTACAATTAAAGATGAATGTAATATGTTCCAGAAATAAGCAACATTATTTTTAGTTTTAGTTCAGTTTTTTAAATGTGTAAATAATTATTGATTACAACGAAAGAAGGAGGAACAAGAAAACTCTTACAAGCAAATCTATTTATTTATGCTTATAGTCAGTTCAACAGCAACAAGATAATTAATTAACATTCTACGCCGCTATCTAGATAATCACCTAATTTAATAAATACGCAGTTCCTATCTTTACGCTATGTATTTGTGGAATATTTTAACAGGTTTAGACGATTTAAAATGCCTTACTAAGTGGGCTATTAAAGAAGGAATATCGGACGTGCCCCCGAAGTTCCTAGAAAAAATAAAGGCCGGGACGCTTTATCAGATCAGATCAGATTAATTAAGGCAAATGAAGAAAGTAGGGTGTAAATTGAATTCGGGATTTTCTTATCAATTAAGGTAACATGGCAGATTAGTTTGAACGAAACTTAAACAATATTTTTCCCTTAGTTAGAAACAAAAGCTTGTATTATTTCATTAGCTAATTTAATTGTAAGTTATGAAAATAAAATTCCCTTGAACAATTTGCAATTCATTAAAATACTATTAAGTCTTTCAAGTCAAATTTCAAATAAAGTTCGAAATGATGTTCGATTTAATATCATCTGACGAAAATTTCTTCCAAACACAACTAAATCTGCGGTTTTGCCTGTGTGGGCAATTAAATCGCTAAGTGTGTGGCTGCCTTAACTGTAACAACATTTAGTTCTTGCTTGGAAATGATATTCTAGTTAGCGGGTTCACTAGAACTCACCAATTCATGAGTAAACTTTTCAAGGGGCTGTAAAAACATTTAAAGTTGTCAACCTACCGTTTCTGTCGGATCCTTAAGCGCAATCTGACCCGATTGTACGAGCTTTAAGACACGCGAACTCGGCGTACTCTACCTTTCTTATCGATATGTGTAATAAAAGAAAACGTATCACGTCATGAGGATATATCATTGCGACATAGTCGCGTGCATTATGGAAATTACCGACCGGATTTTCATTGAAATTGTAGTCTCGTTTTAAGGGGGAAGTTATAATAGCAAAAGGGTTCTCGCCTATAAGGATCTGTAAAATATTCAACTTTTTACGTTCTCTTCAGTTATTACAATCTTTTAAAATAAGGGTTTTATTTTTTTTAATAACTGGCATTTTGCTTAATAGACTTTTTTAGGTTCATAAAAAGAAAGACTTGAGTAGTATTCAATATTATAAAAAATCTAAAAACATTTACCTAAACTGAATTTATTTATTAAGCAGATTCAACATTATTTTTTTAAAAATACTTCGAGTCACTAGCCAATGGGTTAAAAATATTATATAACTTATTGTACAATAACACTGATTACTCGGATTTTATACAGGGTGATTCACTTTTTATGATTAGGACTTTAACTATCGATAGATCTCGTAAAAATAATGTTTTTTGAAGTATACACTTTTTCTTCCAAAGAATTCCTTTTAGAGATATAAGATCTTCAAAAAAAATTTTTTTTTGTTTTTATTTCTTTTTTTCCTAAACTGTGAAAGCCATTTGTTTTATATTTAGTACGAATTGTACGAATAAAAAGCTCTATGGATTTTACAAATTATTGTGAAAATAGATCAATCATAGGCGTCCGTAAGGAGCTCTGATTACCCCTATTTTTAATATAATTTCTACGCCACTGGAAATTTTTCAAAATAAATATATTTTTTGAGAGGAAAAGTGTATATGTACTTTAAAATGACAAATAACATTATTTTGATCACATCTGTAGATGGTTAAAGTCCTAATCATAAAAAATGAATCACTTTCTTATAACAGTTTTTACTGTGATAGGACTAATAATAATTTAATTAAGTCTCCCGTAAATGTTATGTCACAATTTCAATAAAATTCCTTAAATTCGCGATATCAACAGCAATTCTACTTTTTTCAGGTTATTTGAGAGTGTTAAACAATATGGAATAATTAGTTTAGGCATCTAGGTATAGGAAATACACATTATTTAAGTTTATAAGGTTTTTTATTTATATTTAGCATAAGTCTTACTGTAAACTGTAAATTATTATTACTTATTATTATTAGCAGTAAATTTTCTTTCACAAGCACTACGATCATTGATGGGGCTAAGAGAAAAAAAGTGTTTATTGATGCACAAGTAAGAATATCAATACAATAGCCGAAGATTTACATCTTTTGCGGAGGAAAATAATTGGTCTAGAAAATGTAACCAAGTAAAGCAGTGGTAAAAGGAAAATACCTATTACTGATGTGTATGAGCATTATATACAAAACGTTCCCGAACGAAAGTCAGAAGAATCTTTTAAAAATTTAAAAAATTGAATAATTTCAAATATTTCGAATTTTCCTCACCAAGAACGGCGGTGGCAACATTTTTAACATTAAGGCGACGCGCGACGTTGCGAATTGTATTAGCTATGTCCTGTCCAAATTTGGTTAGTTCTTGGATTTGAAAATTCAATACTTATGTATGTTTTTAGCCACGAAAACAGAATAATTATGTTAATGTTAAATTTTTACTTTATTTAAATTTAGGAATATACATTTATGTCGTTTTTTGTAAGTTTTAAGCACATTAGTGTATCTATTTTACGAAACACGTGTTGGTTGCTCTTAAATATTTCCAAATCCTTGTAAAAATAAATTAATTTGAAGTTGTTCATTTTATATAATTTATTTTTGGCATTAATTATTATGATCTTATACACCCTTTCCACACCATTTTTGTATTAAAGACAGTATTTTTTATTTAAATTTGTTACATAAATTATAACCAGCAGTGCTACAATTGCACACATTCTTAATACCTATAATTTTTTTCAGTGACTTGTGAAATGGAGATAAGTACACATATTTGCGATTATGTAACTCACAGATAATACTTAGCAGCACATTTCCGTCACAGATATAAATTAAAATTGTACTATAAACATCACAATCGTTTTTAATCAAACATTAATTAAAATTGCGAATTACACATATTATTTTGTAATATCACTCACTAGCTGCGTCATATTATGATTTGATTTTAGCTCTGTTTTATCCTGATCACTGTATTAACTAATGCGAAAATAGTCCCATTTTTCAATTTCTAAAAGAACACGCAAGTAAATAAATAAACCGAGTGCTAGTAGTAGCTTGTTTCATCTTTAAAAACAAATCTATGACGATGTCAATTCGCTTCCCGAAGCCTTTCAAACGAATAACCCAATCGATTGATTCTATTTCACCAACTAAAAATATTCCATAGTTACGAAAAAAAAATAGAATAGATCGCGTTTTTGTTGGCGTCAACATACTTCAACCGTCAAAGCGCTTCGAAATCGGTGCCTTTTCTTTTTGAGCGGGTGGGAAACCGCTTGCACAGACGAATTATTCTTTTTTTTTCACGGCCCCAAACCGATACAAATCAAATAATACATAAGTATAAACTAAATTATGGAATAGAAATCGGCGTTCCCATCAAAGCAATTCCCATTAATTACTAGACCGAAGAAGAGAGAATAATTCTCGGTGTGATCTCGACGTAAAAAATGGTCGGTTGTTTCGTAAAATCCGAAGCAGGAATTTAATGGAGACACTTTTGATGATATGCTCGAATAGCTTGGCTCACTATTGCGAATCTATTGTTGGCGCAAGTGTTAGATACAATGGGGAATTTATTTTAGCACCGCGACTCACAATTATTATTCACAATCCATACCGGCCAAGACATAACTGCATTACTAATATGTTTTTGCACAATATTATTTATTGTTTAACTCGCACATTGAGTCACTACATAAATTTTTTTATGGGTGGTCCGCAGCCCAAAGAGGATTACATTCACTCAAACGCTATCAACTATGATTCGAAAATATATTCGCTAATGCGACGCAAAGTACCTACATTTGCTGTGCCACTAACTATTTTGGTAACCAACTTGTTAAAACTTGTAACATGTCGTTAACTTACGCAACAATCATAATTAAAAATTAATTATACTATTTTTGAACGATTTTAATAGTTAGAAATTAGTTAGTGTTATTTCTAGAGTTGTTATAAACAAGTCAAGTCAATTTGCATATGCATATGTAGTTCGAATCGTGTTCTGAGTTAATTCAATTCATATTGGCATGAATGAAATCCGTAAAGCATAGGAGACATTATTAACACGTGTTGAGCATATTGCCCGTATGCCTGGACTTAAACAAGAGGTTATAGCCCAGTAAATAAAATTTGTAATACATGTAAATTTGTAATACATGTAAATCGTTTCAGATTGAAACTTGGTTTAATTAGTTTAGGCAATAAGAAATAATATTTCCCTAAAAGTATAGGTTTAAAACAACAAGATCATTGTTTAAACAATGATTATAATGTAAAAATTACCAAAAATGAAGTTTTTTAGCTGGATTAAAAGCGCTCTCCAACAGGAGTTTTTGCTTTTGTTTATACTTATAGGTTTTCAAAAAACGCTTCATTTGAGACCTGCTAAATTAAAATCCATTAACAATTTATTTAAATAATTGCAAAAAGCCAGCGAAATTTGAATTTGCTATAAATAGAAGAAAAGAGTATAAATCGCCTCTAAACTGCAGTAAAACTAGTATTTTGTTACCCTTAAGAAACCCTGAAAATTTGAAAAGGAAGTTTATTATAAAAGTTGTAGAGCATAAAATTCTAGATGAAAATGGTGAATTGACTTTTTCTTGTACTATTAAAATTAACAGAGTTAGGGAGACTAGAAGTTAAGGGATCATTTCAGAAATTTAAAAAATCATAACAAGTAGAAAAATGAATGAATTTTATAATTTTTTTCCAATTTACTCTTAAAAATATAACCTATCTTTTTTAGAGAAATATATATATTTTTTAATTTTTAATAAAAAAATTATAACAATTTCACAAAACTAACGTGATCTTTGTCATAAAACAAAATTTCGAAAGCAACTTTTTTTATTTTAAATAATAATCAATCGAATGGCATAGAAATAAATTGTTTTAGTGTTAAATCATAAAAATTAACGATTAAAAATTTTAATTGTTTTAACTTTTTTATTAAAAATTAAAAAATATATCTATTTCTCTGAGCAAAAAGTTTACATTTTTTAGAGTAGATTGAAAAAAAAATGAAATTCATTCATTTTTTGTGCTTGTTATGATTTTAAATTTCTGAATTCATCCCTTAACTTCCAGCCACCCTAACTCTTTTAATTTTAATGGTATAAAAAAAGTCAATATACCATTTTTATGTAGAATTTTATGCTCCACAACTTTTATAAGAAACCTTTTTTCTAGCTCTTACCCCTTTTGAGTTATATTGAAAAACCCCTTTATTTTATCTTTTTTCACCCCTGGCCGGGGGTTGAAACAAAAATTACTCTCACTTATTGTTATTATATACCCTAAACTAACTTATATCAAAAATTCAGGCAAGTTGACAAAATTGCGATTTAAAGGCTAATTTAATTGAACAATATTTATAAACATTAAGATTTGAAATTTCGGGAATAAATCAATCAACCCTTAAACTTCATAATAACGGTTAAAGATATCGAAATAAATGCATTTTATAGTAATTTTGAACCCTTTAAAAAACGTCCTCGAATACATTTTTACACCTGGAATGTGGTGGGGGAAATAAGACAGAAACGTTCAAAAGTGGAAATCGAGACTTCAAATTTTAACTGCCCGAAAATTTTGCGATATCTCTGGTAATTGTGGACCAATTTTAACGTTTTTTATTTAATCTGGGGTAGCGCATGAAAATAATAACAACTGTGGACCGTTGCAATAATTAATTATTAATTTGTTACAAATTATTAATTTTGTAAAAAAAAATTTCGCATTTTTTCGAGAAATAATTATTCACAATGGTACCAACAAACCATTTTCTTCAAAAACAATATTTTTATGTAAAAAAATTCAGAAAATGACATATTTTTTATGTATAAAGTTTATTTTAATGAGAATCGAGTTGTTGGATGTAATATGCAATAGTATTATTTTTTAACATTAAATTACATATTATATTTTCAATCTGAAATGAATTTTTTTACAAATTTTTTTTTTCATTTACTGGGCTATTACATATTATTTATATCAAACAGCTAAAACAAGCTTAAATGAGACAACACGTGTTTCAAATAGCCGTTAGAGTGTTGGTACACAACCAAAATTTTTATTAAACATTTTTCAAACCTACCTATTGAAAATGCAAGTACAAAGTTTCAATTTTAATTAATAATCATGTTCTTTATTCGACAAGTCCATCTGACATTGAAGCTTCCTCATTTTTTTTATGATACCATCGTCACAAATTGAAGCACTTCACAGACACTTAACAGGTGTAGTAGAAATTCTTTCTCGGGGGTACATTTCTCATATTAAAATCCTCTCCACACACATACACTTTTTACTCTGTGATGTTGCCATGTCGTTTATTGAGGCGGTCAAGTACCCATTTCTAGCAGATTACATCAAGATTTTTATCTATGCGTAATGGTGTGTTAGCACACACCTTGCATGCGTGCATACACCGTCTATTTATGCAGCCAGGGCTAAGAAAAGCTGATAAACGCCGCATACAGCTACTAAGTCCGCATTATGCAACTGGAAAACTTGAAAGCCGTAAGGATTTTCTATTGTCACAACATTTAAATAATAATTGGATCATAAACTGCATACAAAACAAAGTAAAATATCATGTTTCATTTGAATTCCTCAAAATAATGCTAAAATAGGAGAATTATTTATTTGTTTAGTTGGCAGTACCAACAACGGCCAATAATAAAGGTAATTGTAAGCTGAAATTGTTCAAATGCCTTCAATTTTTTATTTCTTATAACTGGTCTCGTATCTCTTTGAGGCATACTAGAATTAGCTAATCGTTTCTGAAAAAAAAATTTGCAGCACTTGCAAAAGAAAAAACATCAATGATATACACTCAGAATTTAGGAGATACTTACTAATTTTTAAACAGTATTGTGAGAAACTACTCTTTGGGCTAAAACCCCAACCAGCAATGAATGACACCATCAATATCTAATAAGCAGTTAAGATAATTCCACAGTAGAAACACCAAACATAAGATAAAGCACTTTGTAGGCTATTATATCACATGCATTCAAGTTTAAATATAAACCGCAATAAACAGCTGATGACTGATAACGAATATATTGTTTTGACACTATGTGTAGAATTGTAGATATATTTTTTTTTAGATAAAATTTTCTCGTTTTAAAAGATAAGGACAATTTAGTCATAAACGAAACTGACATCATCCTATGAACACAAGACGTTTTTGCTTCAAATTACATTACATTTTATTAATTTATTTTAGGTTACTGTTGTCTAAACATATGCTGTATGCATAATATATTTCAAACAATTAAAAACTGAACCCATAATCAAATAATTGCGAATAATGAAAGCAGATCTAGTGCTACTACAGCAATCTACGCAGTTGTGCTTAACATGGTAGTGGGTGGTCTTTTGGTGGGATCGAGAACTAGAGGCAAGGACGACAAAGTGGTCTTCAACAGGTACACGCGAAGCTTCGTTAAGGTGCATCCACACTGCTCGAGATCCTGTTCTAATTACGACCTGTTTGGATGCTATTAATCAATCAACTAGTGACTCTCTCAAATCTAGTATTCTTCAAGCGATTACTTAACAACTGTATCGACTAAACAGTCTATTTCTACAACAAAATTTAGTTTGGTAGATCTGATGAGCTTTTAGTGCCTGTACAATCCAATCAATATAAAAGTGGCATTAAAATGTATTAACCAGCAGAAAATTTTGGCGTCTTCATTATTCAATAAAAAAACAACAGTCAAGATTAATTTTACATAATTAGGAGTGTAATAAACATTTAGTGATTGCAAGTAGTCGTAACGGTATATACCCAAATAAACTTGCCTTTATAATAAAAAAATAATCGAATAAATTGTCCTGTCTAGCCGGATACTTTACAAAATTAAGGGCTTGACTGTTGCGTGATGAAATGACCTTGTGCTATGCGAATCTTTTGAAATAATAAACGATGATGTGCACGAAATGTCACCGTATGTAATGCTATTCATCCTAATTACCATTATAAAAAAAACACACATTTACCATTATGAAAAAATATATATTATAAGAATAAATTATCTGTAGTAATTAATACATAATTACTTGCTTAAAAGCATTTATTACTATGCCGACACAAATCTCTCGAAGGTATCTAGTTTCATACACGTAATTTATACATGATTATGTTTTATTGAGACTTCTTCAATTAGGTCAAAAGCAACCACCAAAAGAATAGAAGAATTTCAGCCCCGATGAGGCTCTTTCAAAAATTTTATTTTCCAATGTTCTTCACTTGTTCTAACCTAGCTGGTTTGAAGGGTGTTATGTGGGGACGAACCATTAGGAAGAGCTTAAAGAAACTTGACATTCCTAGGAGAAAAACAACAAAAAATATTTCCTGCCGATTTAATAAAAGGGAAGTGTAACAGAACAAGTAATGTCAGAAGGATCCTGCTGTTATCTTTGATACAGTTAATAATTACAAAAATCAACTTAACTCAAAAAATTCCAACGTATAAAACATTGGAGAAAACAAAATGGTCACAAGTAATACCTATTAATCAATAATAATACCGAGGTAATAAGTGTCTATTAAATCTTTCTAACTTGGATTGATATTTACGTAGGTATACTTCCCCGATTTACTACAGTTTTCCGATACTACATGACCTCATTCCTCGCAATGTGATTATCGCATAAAACCTTAACGCCGAGTTATAATTAAATTACCCAATAATGACAGTCCATTACATTGTTCTTAGCCTGCAACTATTCACCTCGGGTAATAAGTATGCTCCAGTTAAACCGGAGAAATGAAGCAATGGTCAATATCCGATTTACGATGCAGTAAAAAAAATCGCAATCTGGCAATCACCATTCTGGTATCGCCAAACTGTGGCACAGATTAAGCTTGTGTGTGTGTGTGCGTTTCGATGTATGAACTTAGTCAAGGTTTTTACCGGCCTCACTTTATTAATAAAATCTGGAGCAATTCCAAACGCAAGTGTATCATAATTCAAGAAATGCGGCTGACTTATTATTAAACTCTAGCGAACACCTGTTGCACTGAGAGATTTCGTTAGGTACGTGCACGAAAAAAGGAATGGGTAGAATAAGATTTTAAATTCTGGTGTTATAATCGAACGCTGAGCGCCTAATTAACGATGTGATGGAAGTCTATACGAGTGTGAAATGTGTGTACGTATTTTTTAAATACATTATCAAGACAATATAATCATTGTTACGTAGACGTAGAAATTTTAATTGAATGATCTAACTCTTTTTATGAAAAATGTGAATTCTAAATTATCGTGTAACTTACTAACTAACTTACTTCTCATTAATTACAATGTTATTAAAAACGTACGTGAGATTAATTAGGCCGAAGATCAGTGACCTTCTTTATAGAGCACATGTTCGCATCTACACGATTTAAAAGAAATCCCTCTTGTTTTTATTTCATAAAATTATAATTTTTTGAAATTATCATTATGTCAATTTGAGACACCTGATAGGTATTATTGTGACATAATTAGCATATACAAATTAAAAATGGAAAAAATCGTACCTTAATTGATGTTATTGCAGATAATATCACACCGCTAAAACACAATATCGCATTACAAGTATTTACCGGTTTATTTAATAATTACATATTATGTAAAAAATGACCTTCCACTAAAATATGGGAACAACTATAACAATCAAAAACTAATTACAATTTTCATTCAATGGAAACGTCCTCATTATGAAACGTGTCGGTAGGTTCTGATCTATAAGGTACTACTAACTCAAAATATTCAAATCCTGACTTTCAAGTCGATACTATTCACATCGACTCCAATAAGGCATTTGATAAAGTGTTTTTTTTATCATAATCTATACTACTCAACATTTTACCCCCCCCTCCCAGATCTTTGGTGATTTTGTTTGCAGAAAAAAAAGGTATGGACAAAAGTCGTAGAAAATTTTCTTGATTCATAACTTCAAATCTGTACTAAAAAACAGTTGAATGTGGCATACTAGACACTCAAGCTAAACTTATATTTTTTTTGCAGAACACGCTGTATATTTTTTCAGACTTGGACAGAATGCCTCAGGGCTACAATGATATAGAGTTTTATAATAGCTAATAGTAAGGAAGATATGACCAAAAGAGTACGCTGACAATAAATCTATTCTTTAGATTCTTTTGGCTTCTTATAAACATTATATTATATAGTTATATCAAAGAAGTGCCCTATCCAAATATGTAAAAATATAAAGGGTGTTTCTAAATAAGTACGAAATATTTAGGGGGTGGTTGCCTAAGTTATTTTGTGAAAAAAAGTTCATATATACGTAGATCGAAATATGCTTAGTTTCCGAGAAACAGAGTGTTCACATTTTAATTTTTGATTTATTTTTATGAATTATTTCAAAGAGTTTTAAAGATATTGACTCGAAATTTGATGGTTATATTTTATTTAGAAATATTGACAGCAACCTACTAGATAATGTATCAATTAAAAATACACAACTTGCGATAAAATATGTTTTATTGTTTTGACCAAAAATGGTGCATCCTACTAAAAAAATTGAGGAGAATAATTTAATTCAGAATTGCTGGCGGATTTTAAAAAAATCAAAACGTATCAAATCAGTGGCGTATCATTTTTTTTATTAAAAAAGTTGTGACATTCTTGCACAAACGCCACTGGTGTAAGTAGAAATATTTGGATCACCCCAAAAAATGCCTATTTATCCCTCTAAAGCGTTTTTCAAATTTTGAGTAAATATCTTTAAAACTGAAATAATTAATAAAAATAAATAAAAAATTAAAATTTAAACACTATCTCGGAAACGAAGCATATTTCTACCTACGCTTATATGGACTTTTTTTCACAAAATAACTTCGGCAACCACCCCCTAAAATATTTCGTACTAACACTAACACCCTGTATATTCTGTCAAAAAAAGTAAGTCCAATTGTCGAATATAAGTTCAATTGTTTTCTAGTACAGTTTTGACATCACAAGAAAACTTCCTAAAACTATTGATTATACCATTTTACAATTCGTAAACACACAATACAAAAATTAAATTTTCGAACACATTGCATTTAAATCCAATCAGCAGAAGATTTATATGTATGAGTCGAAACCCATATCAGATTTCAAAATATTTAAAATTTAATTTTCTTTTACGAAAGTAACCTCGAATAGCCATAGGCGTACGTCGTCAAGGGGGTGGAGATAAAAAAAAATAACTGCATATATTTTTTCAATACTCCAGTATTATTACTTATTACTCAAATAAATAAAGAAGTGTACCAACTAAAAGCTCTAGCTCAAACCATTTCAAATATTTCTTTACGTTAAGAGCCTTTATCTAAGAAATACAGTTATCGACATAGGTACCTTTATAAAACAGTAAATTTATTTTCACTTGTTTTACCTACTCCGGAAGTTACCAGGATAAATACTGTTACACACCATATATAAATTTTCAATAGAAATGACAGGCCCTGAAAATAATTTACTTTTACTCACAAATTTATAACAAACACAAATGATTTTTATGCTAATGTTTGCATCTCCAATAAATATGTTTTTTAACCTAATAACCTGGAGCCTCACCTGGATCTAAATGTACCATTATTTCATACATAACGGCCTTTGTGGGAAAAAATAACTGTCCTCAATTTACCAAAAAACTAACACAACTACATTTGGCAACCCCGCATTTCATAAAATCTGGGAAAGGAAATATTACCGGACAGTTCTTTGCATCTATGCAAAGGGCGGTGGTGACGACGACACTTCACATTTCGATACTAATTAGTAGCGATTAGTAATTAGGCAATTGCTCGGTACTCTCTCGTGTCTTCGAAGTGGATTTATAACGGCGCGCGGGTGTTACAAAGCATGCTCACACGTACCAGTCAAGCACGGAGCGCCATTGTGAGGAGCGAGAGATAAATTAATGGTATTTTTGAGGTTATTAAAACTGCATTCCCGTTTACGGTGTGCTAAGCAGGTAATTGTATTTGTTTCTTCCGCTGGTAAATACCTACGGAACCGATGGAGAAAGATAACATCAATTACCGCCTCATATTTTGTCAATGGAGGTTTAAAGTGGTCCCAGCCCAATTTTATGCAGAATTACTGTTTGCTAAGGCCTGCGAATTTTTTTTATAACGGACTGTTTCTCGCCCTCTCCCGTTTGACTTACAAATAAATTGCAAATTTAATCTGTAAAACGGAAATACATAGTTACATTATTGTACAGAGTTAGTCACTATAATCTGACAACTTATTGTGAGTTTATTATTAAAATTACAAAAAAGTTTTAATACAAAGTTTTAGCTTTCTTATGAATTTTTAAAAATTTTCTCTTTTCAAAAATGTATAATATGTTACTGTTTGATTCAGGACACTTCGACATATTTCAGTTTAAAGTATATTTGAAAAAACAGGAGGGTTTATGTCTGACGGATAGCAGTGGCTATGGACAAGGCACGCCGAACAAACAAATGACTTGTAACAGAAGATTATTTATCATCATTAATCATAACAAAGAAATAATGTTTAATGAGAATGAAAAATTTAAAGTTATCCGTTTATTTTACAAGAATAATAATAATGTGAATCCAGCGCGCGTCGAGTATGCTCGTTTGCATCCCGGGTTTCCAATTCCATCTCGAGCTGCATTTTCCGACATTGAGCGACGCTTTAGATAAACAAAATCTCTTTGAAGACAGAAACGAAGAATTATAAATGAAGAATTAGAACTAACTATATTACTATATTTTCAAGATAAACAAATATTCATTCGAGGCAAATTCAAATACTAAATTATTGTAGAAAGGCCACAAGAGTCCACAGTAAATGCTTCAAGACAGTTAGAAATAAGCCAAAGTAAAATTATTAGAACGTTACATAAATATAAACACGGCCCTTATAAAACTATGTCGGTCCAAAAACTCACCCAAAATTAAAAAACTCAGCGATTAGAGTACTGCAGATAAATGCTACGGTTGACAAATGGCCACCTAAACTATTTTGAAAAGATTTTATGGACTGATGAGGCGGCTTTTCCAACAGCTGGCATTTTTAGTAGAAAAAATACTCATACCTGGGCCAATGAAAATCCTCACTGTAATAGGGAAAATCCAAGTCAAGGACGCACATTGTTTAATGTTCGGCGCGATACCAACAATGAGAAATAAAATCATTGACCCACTATTTTATGTAGGTGCTTTGACTGGGGAAAGATACTTGCATTTTCTTGCAAATCAAATAGAAAATAAATCGGAAGACCTGCCATATACCAATTGAATTTGGCACAAAAACTCCTCCGTATAGAACCAGAGCAGTACGAAATTATTAAAATAATAGCTTTGATTTGTGGATTGGTAACGGAGGAAATATTTAGTGACCTTCAAATAGCCCAGACCTTACACCCTTGGACAGTTTTCTGAGCGGTTACTTAAAAAACGAGGTTTATAAGGAAACTAGTGTAAACTTAGATGAACTAAGGCATAAAGTGGATCAATGTATACAAAATTTAAGTGAATTTTTTAAGTGAGTTTTTTTTAAGTGAAAATTAATGAGAATTATACGAAGTGCATCAATAATAATGGCGGTCACATTGAGCATCTGTGACCATTTGTGTTTTAGTTGGTTTTTATTAATTAGGTATTACAATTCTGTTAAAGCTAAGACTAAGACGAATGTTTTTATTATTATCATAAAATAAACGGATAACTTCAAATTTTTCGTTCTCACTAAACGTTATTTCTATGTTAAAATAGTTTGTTATAGGAAATAAATTAATGATGATAAATAAACTTCTGTCAAAGCCATTTGTTTGTTCCACGGTCCATAAAACATTCTTTAATTTAGTGATTTCCATTATTCAATTGTTTTTTCTAATACTGTAATATAAAAATTCATAACAAAAGATAAAACTTGTATTAAAAACTCTTTTGTAATTTCAATAACAAACTCACAATAAGTTGTCAGAGTATAGTGACTAACCCTGTACAAATAGTTCAACATGTCTAAGAGGAAGTTTTTCATCAAAGGAAACCCCAAGGTCATTCGGGGAGATTCGATGCAACATTATCTAATTTATATTCAAATAAAAGAAGCTCTTTTTGGTTGTAAAAGAACATACTTTTTAGCATTCAGCATAAGATCGTTATTGTCACAGCATTTTTTAATTTTTGAGAGGATCATATGTAACTTCATTCAATCTGATACTGAATACCTATAGGAGAAAGGATTTTGGTATGATCAGTACAAAGATGTTAGCGTTCGGTCAACTGTATCATTAATAAATAAAGAAAATAAAAACGGACCTAGGACGGAGCCTTGTGGTACTCCGGCCTGAATAACGTCGTATATATTTTAATAAAAAATTAATTAAAATATCTGCCCGTTGCGAAATTTTGATATCTACTATGTATTGTATTAATTATATTTATTTTAACTAACAATGATATGCATCATTGTTAGTTTTTATTTTGTATCTTTCACATACCTAAATTACTGGTATCGAAGAGATTATTGTTTGTAGAAAAACTTTTTGAATTTGTTTTAAAAGATAAATGATGATGATTATGAACTATTTTTTCTTTTATGTAACTGTTAATACGTTTACAGCAACATAATTACTTTTAATTATTCTTATTTCACCTTGAACAAGGTAAGTTCTGTACTGCACTCCCTTGAAAATTAAACAAACGACCTTTCCCCACTATTAAACGTATTCTATTTTTACCAGCAATTAATGTCACAGTATCATATATCAAAACGTTTTTCCATTCTCTAAAAATATATTGCTATATTAATTAATTCCAAATCTTAGTAGCGCTCGTAATCCGCGTATGTTACTAGGCAATTTTTCTACGTGTCCACGTGCTGCAGAGTGTTATGAAACTTTACACATTATCAAAGTTATATGGATCGACGGGTAACGGCAAGTTTGCGAGCGTGGGAGAAATCTGTAGGTAAATATTTTAATGTCAATGTCAACCTACCGAGCATATTGCTCAATTTGTGAGTGTGTGTGTATGTGACGGCATTTCTTAAAATAATCGCGGGCATTTTCCTTTTTCGTTTGACCCGAGGTGGACAGGAGGACAATACACCATTTGCCGACACAATGGTGGTTGGTAATGATGATAGTTATGGTGGCCATTTTTTAAAATTTAATTGGCATCATTTTCAAACGGGACGGTTAACTACAGTTTAGTATCTATTAATCCTAATAAGATGAAACACGGTCCTATTAAAAATGTGTAACAAATGAGTTGGACAACTACTTACAATTAGTTACGAAAAGGATCCAGATCATGCTACATGTTTTTTATACACTTAGTTTACAGTAATGGTAAAAATTTATTACTCATTTTGGAACAATTCTTAAATACACAATACTTTTAGGGATCACTTTAGCACTCCTCCAAATGCAAAAAGAAATTTGTATTTCAATCCAATCAGCAGAAGATATGTATTACTCGAAATTCATAGCAGATCTCAAAATCTTTAAAAAGTAAATTTATTTTACGAAAGTAAACTTGAATAGTCATAGGCGTACGTGATCGAGGGTGTTGGAGATCCAAAAAGAATAATTATAATTTTTTTACATACTTCAGTACTATATTATTATTTATTACTCAAACAAATAAAGAGGTGTACCAACTAAATACTCAGCCTTTATTATAGAAACACACTTTTTGACATACCTTTATAAAACAAAGTCAATTTATTTTCACTTGTTTTACCTGCTCCATAAGTTATCAAGACAAATACTCTTTTGCCATTTCTTCCTTATTATTAAAGGTAGTTCTATCAAACTTTATATCATTGTAATCCTAAGAAAAGAAGTCTGCCCAAATATGTTAAAATATACAGGATGTTCTATTTAAAGAAAACTCATATGTAATAGATACCTATATCCGAAACACAACTGTTTTTCCGAAATTTCAAAAAAATGTTCTACATCTTTAACCCATATCATTTTTTCTAATAAAGTTCTAGTAAAAAGACCTACAAGGCAATAGAATGTTCTGCGAATAATCCTGCGAATGAAATACACTCTATACCTATTTTAAATTTATAAAATGTATAATTTGCAACTTTTGATAAAGACTGAATTTTAAAAACAACACAAAAGAAGCTATTCTAATAAATAGTTAGTTAGATAAATGTAGTTTCTATAAAAGTTTGAAAGAAATCAATATTAATAATAACCCTATAGGTATTTATATCAAAAACAGATCAACTCGTTTATGAATAGCGACGATTCAAATTCACCATTTTTCTTGGACCACATCAAAGTTTGTCATTTATTTTACACTGTCAAGAGTTTGTATCTATAACTTTATTTCAATTTATCAACACAGTACTGTATTTATAAGTTAAACAATAACGTTAATATTTCATATACATAAAACGGTATCGATATTTTATAAACTTTTATAACTTTTTAACTAGGTTCCTAACCTAAGAAAACGCGAAACTTTTTAGAATTACCGAGAAAAACTCTAGGAAAAACATATTGCAGCAGGATATTCACTGGGGCTATTTAAGTACCTTTGATATTTTGAACATTGAATATCTAATGGCAGTTACACATCTAACGATATTTGTGTGGTGTGGATGGAGCACATCGTAACGATTTCTAATTGCGCTGTTAAATCGCCACTGCTTGTACAATACTCTGATTTTATGCAATGCAGTACAAGAACTGAGTGGGGAAATATCAATTAATTATTAGTATTTAATAATAAATTGCCTGGTACACATGAAAATATATTTTATTACACAAGTATTAAACACTAAGCGCGGTTACCTATTATTCACCTACATCTGGACTGAAAGTTTACACCTTTCGATTAAAAGTCTGGCAGTTGGTTTCCGCAGGTTTTATACTTTATATAAATAAGATATAAACACCTACTCCGAAAATATCCGGGTAAAAATGGTTATTTATAGAACTATTTTTTGTTAGGTCTCTAGAATTATATTCAGATTCTGTATGTACGTGTACTATTTAAAATTTCCTGCGAGAATTCTTTAGGCATCCAAACTCAAGCTGGGCAATTATTTCTAGTACCGTTCGGTCTGCGCTCGTAGGAGTGTATAAGGTGTAGGCAAAAAATAAATCTCCAGAGCGAATATAAAGTTTGCCCGTTTATGTTGTTTAATACACGTAATTGACGTTGTAAATATTCATTAAAACGACCAGAAGTTCTTTTCGTTAAGGTTGTTTCCGAAACCTTGAATCGAATTTGTTTCACACTAAAATGTGACGGAATTTATTGTAGGTGTGCACAGCGAAGCTACAATGGAGCTCTGCGATTTTTTATATTTATTTCACATATTTCCCGTCTAAAAAATTCCGTTTGGCAACTTAAAATGCATGCAATATTTTTTACATATATATCAATAACACCAAATAGTGTTTAACTTAGATTTTATATCAATTATTCTGTTACACCCATATAGCGCCGACTGGAAATTGAAATTTTCACGCACCTTTTGAATCCAACTGCCTAAGTTGTCCACATAGCTCCAAATCGAGATTGGTGGTGCGTTTCGAATTTTTCAGCAAAAACATCAGAAATACCACGAAAGTTGAGTTAAGATACCTACTACGAGAAGGCAAACAAGAAAAAAATCAATAGGTCAATCAGGTTCCATGAAGCCTACAGAGAACGCCCAAATCCTGAGAGATCAGATAACGGCAGCTGATGCGAAGACCACAAACTCTTATATTCTCAGGATAAGTGAACAGGCCAACGTTCCTGGCCATGCTTCAGTACACTCATGTTTCATGTTAAGTTTTCATGCCAAATGCATTGTATCCAATTAGGTAACTGTATATACTGTTATACAAATATTCTGAATAAACAAATTTTTACAATTCAGAACATTGTTAAAAAATTTTACGAGCAAAGGCTCATACCTAGCTCACAATCCAGCATCCAAATCACTCAGGAAATAACCAGGGACTTGTGGTCGAAAACAAAGAGGTTCATTAGGCTTCAACGTACTCCAAGCAGCCTAAAAAAGTCCTCAGGCAGATCCAAAACAACAGTGAAAAAAAAAACACCAGAGTACAATTATACGAAAGTGCCAAAAAATCAAGCATTGAGAAAAGGCTCTATGCAATGTGCCATCGGGACAAGTTACAGAGAAAAAACAATCAAGAGCGTGTCTTACCTTTAATAGGTCCAGAAAATAGAGTTTAAGATTGAACTTGACAGAGAAAGTCGCGATAGAAAAAATGCCGTAAAACGCGAGTGGTTTCCAATCAAGGCTCAGTCTTCGATGGGTCACTCAAGTTTTCGAGGAATTGCGCTGCAAGCTGCAACCCAATTCAAAGGGAACGAAATTACATGGGTAAAAGGCTAAATAAAGCAACTGTTTCTATATAAACTAAGCATAGGGTAAAAGGAAACGTAATTACATGTATTTTTCAATCAGTGTTACTAATCCTAATCTTTCACGAGTTTATTGTGTCTCTTTACTTCTAGAAATAAGATTTTGCATATAAGTGCACTGATGAGTCCGAGGAAACCATTGGCGTTGAAATTCTGCATTTTGGTTCATAATTTCTTTGCATTTATACTTCTAACAAAAATATTTATTTGAGTTCTTTTTGCAAAATGAGTAAATTTATAATCATTTTAGATTTCTGTGGTTGGCAACGGTAATAAGTAATAACTTGACAGTCCATTGCAAACAGTCATCAAATATCCAAGATCTCCAAGAATTTAATATCTGGGTTTCTTAACCTTCATTCAGTGAGTTCATTCCACGCCACTGATAGTTGACGTATTTATATCCGAATTGATCGCATTTTTTCCTTTAACTAGATAAACTATTAACCCAAATTTCATCACTCTACGTCAGACAACTTCACAGATATTTTAGGATATGTGCAATTTTCTTAAAATTTCAATTTGGATAACGAAACGCTACCAGACATTCTTTTATAGGACCTTTTTATTTTGATTATTCGAATTCAATCTAACATTTGACCTTGATTATAAATATGCGGTGTCTAAAATGTTAACTTAATTCAATTTTTTTTATATTTGTCACTTCATATACTTAAGTTCGGGAAAAGTCTACTAAATTCGTTCACACTAAACGGTGTTATTTCGCAAATTATCCATTTCCCTCATTTTGCCGTTTAAGACATTACAGCCGAATAACAACGTAATGAGCTGGCTCAAATAGGCCGGAGAATAAGTGCGTCAAATTCGGAGAGGAAGTGTCCAATTGCGGATATAAATTCGTGTGGGTGGCGCTATCATCACGCGTGCCGTACATTTTTTCTAAAAGAAGAGAAAAAGCAGCAGGAATAATTTTAAATACAAATCGGGAGCTCCGTCACGAACACGTTGATTATTTATTTTTTTTTCAAAATTTGGCGGTTTCGTAAAACATGGAAGTATTCCCATATAGATTATCTACCCTATCAATCTATGCACAGAACAGAAGTAAGTGGATTGCATAAATATTACGTATGCAAAATATGTAAGAATTTATAATGGAAATGGAAGCGTATGTCAATGTTAACAATAAAATTTTACAGAAGTGGAGCATTTAAACAGCCAACTCCAACGATAACCAACAACTTCCTTTAGAAATAGATTAATTTTAAACCTTTTCTTTAAATTCTTGTCAAATGAAGTCAGGTATGCTCTTTGATATAAATTTTTTAGAATTAATTTGAATTTTGGACTCACTTTTCACTTTTTACGATAAATAAAGACACACAACTTCATATCATATCACGACTCATATTCTGAGAAATATCGTCGAGTTAATATTTGTAAACAATTAAGGAGAAATATCGGGGTCAGAGGAAAGTGAGGAGCGCAGGGGGGGGGTCCTATGCTTTTCTTATGGGACTAAAGCCCGCTGCCAATTTGAAAAAATTAAATTCTATTGAAATTATTTATAAAACAACGAGAATTAATTTAGTTCTAAAGAAATGAAATGACACTCGCGCCCATCTCTCGTCCAAGTCAAAGAAAATGTTGGATGCAATTTTGAAGGTTCTGTGATAGAAATTACATTATTACTACTGTTCGTGTTTTTAATCTCTATTTTATTAATGTTACAAAAGTTTTGCAACTATAACTAATTTTTTAGATATAAATTTTGGTGAGAAATATTTCAGTTCCTTTGTTATTCCGTACAAATGCTTTTATCTCAAGTATTACTAATTATATTAATCATGTAAAGAAAACTTTATGTAACCCTAAATATTGCTGGGTAATGATTATGATGTTTTTATAAACCATTAAATATATTAAAAAGGATTTATCAACTGTATTTTTTATTCAAATAAATATAACAGAGCTTTATAGTATTTTTTAATTAATCTGGTTTTTTAAAAACATTACAAAAAATCATCTGTTGTGGATAATTTATTGTTGATAACAAAGTACATGGGATTTAGAAAAAATGTATGTTTAAAATCAATTTCGTTTTTAATCAAGTCTTTCAAATGTATTCCCCCCTTGCTGTCAGCTGATTGCGACGTTGCCACATTAATCCTCAAGTCAGACAGAAATTCAAATATTCAGTTTATGTTTCTAATTAATACAGCTGCAGTATGTTCAAAACTTACATTAGTTTTACATCAAAAATAAGATAATACTGTGTACTATCTATGGAAAAGTTTAGTTTCACAATATCTACATTTTTTTTCTAAGTTATGGGCAAAAAAAGAGCCGCACCGTCCATCTTCGCCATATAAACCTAGGTTAAAATGAACAACTTTCAACAACAATATCTCAAAATCTAGATTCAAAAAAAAAAAATTCAAAAAATATGACGCATAGAGGGAGCACTGGGTAACACGCTATATAAATTTCAAGTACATCTGTACATTTGAGTAAACCCGATATACCTCCTTAAAGATCTAACAACTTCAATACAATATTTTCGTATAAAGTAATAACTTGAGATGATACAATTCAGGTCACAATTTTCAGACAATAAAATTCACGAGCACTGGAAGCACATACTAAACTATTTTACCATAACCTTAATCGGAACCTACATTATAAAACTACCACGAAACACTGCAGGTCGTATATTAATAATCATACCTATTATCTTGAGAATCGCCTATTCAAGTCTGACCTAGTTTTGGATTTTTTTTTCTCTGAACCATATTACAATACGCGATGTAAATTCGAACGTGTAGGTGTATTTATTGACGCAGTGAGGTTAAAACTTTACAGACATGTTACCAGAAGCGCATTAATTAAATTTTAATCGGTCTAACAGAGGGATTCGTTGAATTATTCATGGACTCCGTATCCTTCCAATTACATAAGCCCCTTCCTCGATGTTTATAATCATTTTTTTCAGCCAAAGGAAACTTTTATTGGTGACCGTACGGGTGAAATTACCTACAAACCAAACTGAACTTCACCATGCTTTTGAAAACTCTATTACTAACATTTACCTTAACGAAGGTTCTTGTGCAGATTTGCATTGCATTGCTTTCTACATTTACTACAAATTGAGCTATAAAATTAAGTCTGTTTTCAATGTGACACTCAGGCAAATACTCCAAATTATTAATTTTGCAGTCATGATACCCATTGGTCTTTAAAATTCGTTGAACAGCTGATTTATCAAAATTCAATTCCCGGCTAGCCTGCCGTTTAGAATTTCGTGGATTTTGTTCGAAATACTGTAACGGTCTAGCTGTATTAACATTGTTTCTTACCCTTCGGTCAATTATTTGTTTTTTCCGAACAGAAAATACATCTTCATTTCACCGAAGGTCACCTCCAATCTTGTAAAGGTTCTATGATCAGGAATGAGGCGCTCCGGATACCTTCCTCGATATAACCCTACAGCTCTTCTTGAATTTTTTTGACATTACAATTAGCAACATGTCAACTTTTTCTGAATGAGAAAACATTTTGTAAGCACAAAAGTTATACGTTTGACGTTCGTATTTGAGCAATGACAAGTATTTTGCGACATTTATGCACTTTAAACAACGAACATTCAATTGTTTTCCAACGACTACTTGATCCTTCCACCGCTAATGTGATTTTTAGGTGGTATTTCTTTTGAGACTCTTAAAGACGATATTGCTTATAACATTTAAACGGGAAGTAATACAGAAAAATTTCTCTAATAAAAGTTTATTAGAAAAAAGAGAGCTTTTTAACAGGAAAAAAAATGGGTATGTTCTGGAAAAAATATAATTTATGACGTCATTAGCGGTTTCCGTCAAATTCAAAGATAACACCAACCACGTGTCCCAAATTTTATTTACATGTTTTGTATTCTCACAGTAGGCCCATGCTGTCGAGTTTGAGACACCGTGTACAATTAGGAAAATGTCATCTGTAATATTTCTACCAAATAGTAACAATTTAGGTACAATGCTCAATGATTGTCATTTGTTTCTCGAAATGCAAAGAAAATGCAAGACGCCACGCCACTGTCATAATTATAATATTAGTTTTGTGGCATTAATTCATACGAAAAAGGCTCGTCGCCTCATACATTGATATTTACTTACTTAATGGCTGTATAAAACCTAACTTCGTAACGGATGTTGGCTAGTGGTATTGAATACCTTTGCCGGAAGTCACGATTAAAAATATATACATATATTTTTTTATTTTTTTGATATTTCATTCAACTCCACGCGGTACGATGATTTAATTTGTGGCGTTCCTTCTGGGCAGAGTAAGCGATAATCGAAGAGAAGCCACAGTTAAATCCGTACAAATGGAAACTGGTCTATTTTTACGGAATGCGTGGACAACTTGCCGCCATCGGAGCCAACTACAAGAACGAAACAAAAATAAACCGCTACAAGCCAACTACTGAATTAATTTCGGATTTAATTAGGCAGCTAATTAAAGTGTTTAACTCAATTATCAACACAAAGAAAAACTGGCACCTAACGCCAAGCTAACAAACAAGAAAGAAAGTACGCGATATGGGCGATATACTTTCCACATACTTTCTGTCAATTTTTTAAAGAAAATTGATTTTAGATGTTATAGAAAAGAAACTACTAATTGATTTAGGATGAATTATAAACAGATTTAAACAAAATTCCAGATTGCAAATACAAAAGCTTTTTGTCAATACCTCCAACTCAATTATCTAAAAAAAAAAAAAATTGTAAAATCCTTAGTTTCCAAGAAAAAAATTATTGTAGTTGTAGTATTTTTAACCTTTACATCGCTGGGCTATTGCAGTCTTTAGCATCATTTGCATTATTTGCGTTGTGCGCTGTGCGATTCTGGATACTGAAATTCGATTTTAGTACTATCGTTGTTGCGAGAGTGTTTACATTAGTTTTTCAAGTGTCAAAAATGGCTCATGTGCATAGCAACTCGGAATTGATGAATATCGTTTTAATTTATGGCGAAGCAAGACCAAATGCTTTAGCGCCTTCTTGTGTGCGCGCAAAATGAATTCCCGGTAGACATTGCAGCAGCTGAGGAACGCCTTTTAGAGATTGTTAAAGAAAACCCCTGAATGAGTACCAGACAAATAGCTCAACAAGTACAAGGAATGTCCCAATGAACAGTGTGGCGTTTTGGACTTCTTTTTGTGGGGATACTTAAAAAATGAAGTGTATGGCATCGCAGTGAACACTATTGATGATTTACGCGAACGTATCATAGCTACTGCCAATAACTTACGGGTTGAAAACAGATAAGTACCAGAAACATTTATGTTAGTTCGTAGAAACTGGGTAAGGTGTTTGACATACACCTGGTATGTCAAAGTATTTTATTAATTACAACCACAAATTAATTTTATTTATTAGTAATAACAATAGCGGCAAAAGCAGTTGAATTTGTTGATATAAAATTTTATTTAGGAAAGAAATTCTTAAAATTTTTTATTCGCTCATTTCTTATTACACTTTGCTGTCGTTTCGGTCGCCGTTTGCATGTTTTGCCTTGCGTAAGATCAGGTTCTAGAGTGGACCAGTTTCCAGGGCCGTGCAGAAGTGAATTTTTAAATAATTTTCGAACTACCCTTTTTGTTTTTTTTTTACAAAATTGTATTTGTAACATTCTGCACCTTCAAAAATTGTTGTTGTTAAATCACCCTGTATACACATATTAGCCAAGAAAAGCGACGTTACGGATCGAAAACTACCTCGCTTACACAAAGTTCTCATTTCGTCAAAATTGCTAATTTTTTAAAGAAACCAGACGGAATTCTACTATAAATGTACTTAAATACAGTTACTATTATGTTTGCATATACGGACAAATGTAAGGGATGGTATTTGCTCTCACAGTTAACACCTGGAGTTACAATTTTTTTTTTGGTCACGAAAGGAAGGTTACTGACCTGAGAATCTTGCTAGGAAGCGGTGGAAGCCGGTGGCGAGAGCTTGCGCCAGGCACCGAAGGGCGAGGGGAAGGCAAGCACACCGCCCCCAGCCCCTTGACGGCTGCATCACGTGCGCCACTGAAACAGAAATGAAGAAATAAATATAGTTTCGGCTCAAAAAGAAATCAGATAAAAATATGTAAATATTTAAACACTATATAAAGCGGTTGACTGATAAAATGCATAATAAAAAACTCCACACAATTTCGTCACGATTAATAGCTATGCTAATTGTTCAATCAACTTTTTTCATATAAGCATTTGTTTCAATTGTGTTTACCTACTTCAGTTCAAGAATTTAAATACATGCAACCAAAGGATATATTTTAACAATATTCGACATATTCCGCGGATAAAAATCAGCAAAAAATGCACTTCCTAGATAGAATCCGTCCCGTCGAATTATCTATTTCCTGGATATTGGGGATATTATTAAATGCTAATCGGAGCGTATATCATTAGTTAAAGAGTTCATATCGCCTAGTATTATACCAGTCATGATGTCATAGCACCTACAATTAGTAGGTCACTCTGTGCCAGTAGGTATTCGGTAGCAATGTCACTGAAGATGTGATATATGACATGTTAAATATGCTTTCTATTATATCTCACCCACACTCAAATGTAGATACTTTTGAAACTTTAAGAAACATCTATTAAAAAAATTCAAAAGAATTGAAGGTCACTATTTCGGAAACGATGCTTTCTGGGTCAAGGGCTGTATAAACGTTTTTGATTTTTGTTTGCATAATGTTCTATTAAAATGTGAGCATTCCCCATAAAACACTCTGTACATTTGTATCATGCATACATATCCAATGATCTTAAAATATTAAACAAAAAAAGTGGTAAACGCAATATTACAAAATATTACTCAAGCTCGTAGACAAAATGACTTTTTAAAAGGTTTCGTCATTGCGAATTATCTTCAATGTAACCACCTCTCGTTACAGCAAAGAAACATTAACAAATAAATTGTGGAATTGTAAGAGAAATTAAGTTAGTAAAACTAAAGTGATCAGCAGTGTGGATATTGTTGTACTTAATGATTTTTACAACAAATACGGTGATATTAATTACAAATATTTGTATATAGATAAGGGAATTTAGCAATGTTTAACAATAATTATTTAAAGTTGCAAATTGTTGATGTTTTTTATGTAAAAACTAAAATTATCACTGTACAAACACGTTTTAATAATAGCTGTATTTATTTAAAGAAATTGCCACATCAACTGTAATATTCAATTTAATGACACCCACTAAACAAATCAGTTGCTGACTCATTACAAAACAGATTCAGATCAAATAAAAAATATTTAAGATTGCAGTATAAATAACTAGACCTCAAATTAGAGGTTATTCAATTTTTTTCCCCACTGGTGTTTCCTTACAGACTAAATGACATCTATTAAATTGCTACTAACTGCAGACCAAGGTCATTAGAGGCATAATTTGGCATACAAATATTTTATTATCATAATACATTTATAATACATATAATACATATATTATAATACATTTTTTAAGTGACACAACTGTATATGGTCAATCTCTAGTTCAAAATAAAATCAACTATGGAAGACGCATTGCTAAAAATTATAAATTTTCATTGGCAAAAGGTTTTCTTTGAAAAATTCTCAATTACTACGCAAGTATTTCATTGGAACTAACAAACCCATTTGAAATAACGGTGAATTAGTGTTACGTATTCACTGGCTATACGTAGTAGCATAAAATTTCAGTAGGCGGAAGGCAACAGAAGATTTTAATCGTTTACACATCACACGCTGTACGAAGGAAAGCAAGTTATAACAAGCCAGATAATACGCAAACATCAGATGCGGACTGTTTATTATTAATGCGCGCAGATTAGTTATGATCCAAATCGACTTCCGACAAAAAAAATTGCACTGGTTCGTATAAGATTTGTATCGTCACCCACATGAGAGGATATTATGAACTATTTTCTTACACATAACCGTATACAAGTATGATTATTATCGCCTGAAATATTTATGTTGTGATTAATTTTTAAAACCATCTGATATAGATCTAGTTTGCTTTATCAGGTGATTTAGATGTACCTAAATATAAGATTATGTACAAATTATCGGTAACAGGATATAATACTACGTTACGAACGTTTTTAAAGTTACTTATTTTCGTGCCCTTCATCGCCCTTTTCATGGAACGCAATTATTTCAGAACCACCCTGTATAGCATAACGCTCTGTGTAACTTTAGCGTTATAATAGAATGGCAGTACACGATTGCTCGCTCGTCCAATACCGTCCATACAGACCAGTAAAAAAATTGTTAATGTGATTGTACTGACATACAAATAAAACATATAGACTACACACTTTTACGTATTATGCAACGCAGATCAGAACCGATAACCTAACTTGTACTAATTTATTCTAATCATCGATTAGAATGTTAAAAGAGAATGTTATTAAAGCAATTATTAGACAATTCCGTAACCTTATGCACAAAACATATAATTACAATAGCGGTAATTATAAAACTTGGAATAAAAATAAGCTAAAATTAGAAACGTTCCAGTTATCAACGACAGTTTTAAATAAATATAAATTAAATATTACCTGGTTAAATATATGTAAATTAGCAAATAGTAAAAGCCTATTTTTTTTTATAATTAGTACCACGAAAATTGTATGCGAGACACGAGGGTTGTTTTTCTCATCGTACAAGTACAGCATCAGGATATTTGCCTTTTAAATTATGCGGATATCCTGTATCCTAGCTCAATTGACAGCATGTAGCTAGGCCGTGCTTTCTCATATTTATGAATTTAATTTGCATTAATAATACCGATATTTCACAAAACCCATTGTTTTCCACTCTATACGATCAATTCAATTAAACGAGTTTATCTGTAAATTGAATCTTTTTGTGATTTAATTACGCTGTTTTATCGTCAATTACAATCGGAACTAATTGAAAGTTCAAAAGCTAAAAGGCAAACTCAACAGATGCTATCTAGCAGTAATGATTTATATAAATGTGGTAGTAAATAGTGAATGGGTTTGAACTTATATGACACTTGTGTATTCAATTTATTTAACTATTTTTCCTGGAAATACTGTAAAGGTCGATTTTTTTTAAATAAGGACGAATACAATAGCAGAAAGCAAACTCCATCAAGTTTGAGTGAACAACTCAATTTGAAAGCTTACATCAATTTAAGGGAATTATAAAATAACGAAAACGTTTGTTAATTTTTCATGAAATACATATATACTGAAAATTGTACATACTGTTAGAAGTTACTGAAACTCAAATAATAGGTACTAGCAAATCGTTATAATTCCATTTTACAAAAAACTTTTTTTTTATTATAGGAACTTCAAATTCGACATTATACTGACTGTGTTGTATTCGTAATTTAGTTAGCACGTTTTGTTGGTGCGTAACAAAATTTTCAATTTCTTTTTAGATTTACTTACAATGGAAATAATGACGGATAAAATCAGCAGTGGTCTATTCAAGAAATGACAGTTAGTGGAAATCATAGCTTGCAAAACCAATGAACATTGATTTTTTTATCTAACGATAGTAACTAGGCAATATCTATAAAAGCGTTGAACATTTCACAAAGGTAGTACCTTGGTGATCCGATTTCTATATATAAATAAATCAAGAAGCCTAAATGCCCATCTTCCAAAAATAAATATACAGAATTAAAATGGATTTTGGGCTCGGTGTTGTTAATCTCATACAATAAGAACTTACGTTTCTTAATAGAGTAAAATTAAAGTAAAAACAATATAATGTTTTATGATGTAAAAATTTCTAACAAAGTTTTAATGGCAAAGAAAAAACGATAAAAAACGAAATAAGTAAAACTTTTAAATTTTTTTCTAGGGCAACTTCTAAGCTGGCAGTCCAATATTTCATAGACGTAGGGATAATGAATTGTACAGGACGTTTCAGGACTATCTATTAATATTAAAATTTAAATTTGGATAGTCGAAATAAGAAACAAAAAGTACCATGAGGAAACAGCTTCATTTTCGAGGTACATGCAGACATTTTTTATTCATTTAGCCACCTAAATTCTAAAATTAAATTTGGCCAATTATTGCAGAAAGACGAATAATTTAAATGTTACTTGGTCAATTTTGTAATTGGTAAAAACATTTAAGAACAAAATGCCGAATTCAATGGAAATGAGTGTCAAAAATTTTAGAACCCAAAAAAATAAAACGATTTTTCCCTAAACCCATGGCCGATTTTTTTAATCAAATATTAACCGTACCTCTTCCAAAACAACAATGAAAATAACAGCATCACACTAAAATTATTGTACAAGTACTGTATTGAAATTTGGTATAGGCAAGTTTTTGAGTCGTCGCTTGTTTTTCGCCATCCGCTAGAGGCCGCTAGTCGTTACTATCGCTCTCAGTGACATTTTATTTAACACTTTTGTTTGAGATTTTCTTATTTTTCGTGTTTTATTTCTCATTCCCGCAAAAATAATTTAATTTTGACGAAGCTTGGTGAAAGTATACCTTTCTGTGCTTAAATAACCACAATTTTTTACATTAAAAAATCTAGAAGTTTCCGAGATATTCATTTTTTCCAGTCTGGAACACTGTTTTTTCGAAGAAAAATTCTACTTCTAATTATTTTTTTCGTTTTGACAAATACTTTTTGCTAACATGCTCAAAAATGCAAAAAAGAAAATAAAAAATGACTTGCAACAATGAATTTTTCAATAATTGTTAATAATTTGTTTAAATTTTAAACAAATTCAAAAACTGATGACATCATTCAATATGGGATATTTTGTGCTGTATTTACTTTTATACTGTTATGACTTCCTCCAATAGATATTTTGAAAGCGTTCAGAGCCGAACTCAGGAAAAATTTTAAATGACAGCTAAAAACCTTTTTAAGAGATTACAATAGTAATATCATCTAAGTCAGAATTAAAAATGACTTCAAATTTTGCCTTAAAAATAGCAGTGACGTATTTAAAAAAATTAAGTTGATGAAAACCCCTCGAAGACAAAACGTCGGATTGCAAAAATGTTGACGCCATTGGATAGAGCGAAAAAGTAGCAATGTAAAGATGTAATTTATTTTAAAATTCGTTTTCAAATAAAGCCAGAAAAAAATGCAAAATTGCAAAATTTCGGGTTTCGCGTCGAGAGTAGACTTTGTAGTTAATACTTTGTATTTCTGAAATCTCAAATCATCCAGAGATAATTCATCATTTGTGCATTTGTAATTAGACTTAGATGTTTATAGCAATATCGTACAAATATAAAGTTTTGGGTAAAACAATGAGACACAGTTTTTTTTTGTATTTTTGTTCGTATCAGTAATCAATTTTTGAATTTTTTTTAATTAAACAAATTATCAACAATTACTGAAAAATTCATCGTTGCAAGTCATTTTTAATTTTTTTGCATTTTTGAGTATGTTTTTGAACTGTGATTACAGATTTTTTTATTTATCCAAAACGTACGTATACGTCAAAACGAAAACAATGATTATCGGCAGAACTTTGTACAATATTTCTAAGTAGAATTTTTCTTTGAGACCGGAAAAAATGAATATCTGGGAAAATTCTCGATTTTTTTATCTAAAAACATTTGCGGTTATTTAAGACACAGAAATGTATACTTTCACCAAGTTTAGTCAAAATTAAATTAATTAATTTTTGTGGAAATGAGAAATAAAAAACGAAGTCAGGAAAAAACCTGTTTTTCGCATTTTACTCGGAAATTTTGAGATTATCTTAAAAAGTGACTTTTACAAAAGTTGTAAATTTTTGCATGGTCTACAACTTTTGTATTGAACACTTTTTTGTTTGACATCAACTCTCGCCACAAATCCCAATGATACAATTATTCACAACTTTTCAACTCTCCAAATCAACCCCCCGCCACGCATTGATTTTTTTAGGTTTATTATAAGCCCTCTTACCATTTCCGCTTATAAAAGAGTCCGGGTAACGATTTTTTTTTCTTAAAGTGTAATTTGGTTGGACTACTTTGACGACCTGTACGTCAAAAACAAGGAGTCCGTCCGTAATCCTTAGGAAGAAATCGTCTGCCTTTTGTTTTGTTGTCAGTCATTTTCGGAACATTTTTTAACATCACATCAAAGAATAAATGAAGTTTAGTTAAGTCAGTTAAGTTTATTTTAGTTAAATTTAAATACTATTAAATACCTTACTATTGTTTCTTACCTCGTGTCTTACTCAAGCAAAACAAAACGAAAATGTCTGGGTTCAAGTTAATTAAATATAGAATCTCGCTGCCCCATATCACTCAAAACGTGTCATGTGAGAGCACAAACAAATCTAGTTTATCTGGATTATTTTGCAAGACGTCTAAATCCGCGACAACTTTCGAGCCCCTTAAAAAAAATTACCTCCCAGTAGCAACAAAGTAACAGTTCATTTATATATCGCCAATGTAAACACGTTACCGAGGGGGGACTTTTTCCATGCAACCCATATATCGATTGGAGTGGACAAACGGCTCTATAGAAATAATTATTACGCCCGCTGTTGATATGTTCTGCGGTGAATTGAATCACCGTTTTGATTATCATTGAACTGTAAACGTTCCCACAGCCTTGACGGCACTACTAACTGCCGGGGCCTTCGCGAGAGCGGTGTTTGTTCTTTCTTGCCACGACGACGGCGATGGTGTTGTCTACCAAGAGAATTTCTCTCTCATTATTATCACTCGTATTTTGAGGCCGTAATGTGTCTATTTAATGAGGCAACACCCACACCGGGACAAATTTATGCTTACACGGTCTTGGAAAATATACAGCGTGTCCGCGCAAAGGGGACACTTCAAAGAGTGCACATTAAAAGTCTCAAAAATTATTCTTTATGGTAAGAGTACATGTTTAGGTAGAAAAATGCAGCTAATAGTATCAGCAATAATAAAAAAAAATAGTCAAAAAGTACATACAAATATCTAATAAGAAAAATCCTAACCTCAAAAAAGCTATAACAAACGCCACAATGTCCCAGTAATTGTCATTTTATACCTATAACTTTGGACATAAATGTATGACGAAAGATTAAAAAGATTGATTTAATGTCATGATAACAATAAATTAATGTTTGATATAAGTATACTTGTATTTATTTCAATATTATGTTTTATAACTATTATAAATAAATTCGAAATTCTATAAAAATATTTAAACGACTACTGTAATTCTTAATAAAACAAAATTTTCATGTAAATTCTATCTCTTCCTTTTCACCAACGTTAAATTCAAAATGCATGAGGCCATTCCACGAGCTTAGCAAAATAAGTGACTATAAACTAGTTAGAATAAACATCTGCATACATAAACACATATAAAAACAATCATAGTTACATGTTTACGCCTATTATAATTGAACCACAGCACGGCAATAACAGTAACAATAATCGTATACCTACTAAGAAAACATTTATGCATGCGACAAGTAGATGATCTCAATGTTCACGGTAATGTTTCCTACCATTTACCCGTTTTCTTTGGCATTTATGCTATTAAAGTTTAAGTAAATAGGGTTTTTATCTCGTAAGAAGGTAAAATGTCAGACAAGTTTAAACATCAGCCGAAAAAGGGCTTTAAAAATAGAGTTTGCAGAAATAAGTATACTCAAAAGTAATAAAAGAAAGTACTGGTAAGACGCTCGATATCAGGCAACTTTAAAGTAAGTAAGAAACTATTTTTAGTATGTTAAAAACGATTTAACAAAACGGTGTTCCAAAATTCACGCAAATAATTTTGATAGAAAACGGAGGATTTAATTAAAAATTATAATTTTTTTCTCGATTCATAAAATATACAATACATATACAGGAAGAGGGTCCAGTAGAATTATCTTAAAAAGTAGTCAAAACTGAAATCTGTATACAAAGGCGTTTATCGAAAAGATCTATTCAATGAAAATAGTGTTAACTTTCTCGCACTTTCAGTTATACTTATCAGAAGTCATATGTTATTTCAAATGGAACACTCTGTATATTTTTGCATTTTTTAATACGGTAAAACCTAGACTAATTTCATATAGATATTGTAGGCCAAAATGTGACAGTTATCAAGTTATTATCAATGTTCGAAAAAAAATGATGCAAGTGATTTTTGAAAACAGAATAACTCCGACATTTAATTTTATTTATTAATCAAATTTGGCATGGATAATTTAAAAGCAATGGAATTCAACCAGTTTATGTCAAATTTTGAAATACTTAACAGATCTGATGATGACTTCCGGTATAACCGGAAGTGCGAGGAAGTTGACACTATTTTCATCGAATAGATCTTTTTCATTATCTCCTGTACACAAATTTTCAGATTTCAATTCTGACTACTTTTTGAGATAATCCTACTGGGCCCTCTTCGTGATACACCCTGTATATGGAACAGCAGATCGGGTAAATAGCCTCCACGGCTTTGCTGGTACACATGCACTCTTTTGTCGAAAATCTATGAAATAAAGATAAAATTTCAGGTACAATTATCAAACTTCGAGGGCCAATTTAGAATAAAATTTAGGAACACAACACAGATTAGTGATATCTACTGGAATTAAAGAAAAACATAAATATAAACGGATTCCTACATTGGTAGTAAACATTTTTAATGATTTATAAATATACCGCATCACATAGCAAACATTACGTTATTTAATTTATTGTCTCAAGATTAACGAGACTATTCGGGAAAAAAATGTGTAACACAATAAAAAAATTGAATTAATCCTGTTTATGGCATTATAATTCGGCATTACAAACATTAAAACCCGAAAAAACATGGCAAGCCATTGTATTCTACATCAAAATGATTAATTTAAGAATTAGAAATTAAGTTATAATGAATGACCGTAATGAATATGGATTTAAAGAAAGTTGACATGCTCGAGTAATAACGGAGCAGTCTTGTTACCGCCTTTTAACAGTTTACGTAGCTAATGTTAATAGGAATATAGTTAAAAAATACAGCTGTAGATACAGTTATGCTTTGTAAAAAATGGACGCGTATTGCGGATCAATTTCAATATATTAAAATTACAAGTGGGCAATCTCCACGGCAATTTCTAGTCTCTCGGAGGGTGATATCCTGAGTTAGGGTGCATATAGAGACTGCGACTGTGTACGGAGTAACTAAATCGCTATGTAGGGGGAGGAAACGTGACGGAATCCGTTCTAGAAAGATCAAGTTAATGTCGGAGGAATTTTAGGTCGTTTCCTAAATTGAAATTGTTGATTTATTTTTTTCTAGAAGGATATTAAAAGATAATACTAAAATATTAATGCTGCTAAGCTTCTATTAGTTGAATATATCTTTCTTTCATGTTGACAACAATATTTTATGAATTTTCTAAATATATTTTTTTAAAGAACACACTAGTGCATTTAATAATACCGTAAGTATTTGAAAAATATTTAGTAGGTAAATATAAAATATATAAACACGATTTATTTCAATGTTTTGCAAGGTATTTAGTCACGTCTAAAAAAAGTAACAAATAGACCATGTGCCAAATAGACATTACTTGTAAACGTGTTTTTGCGTTTAATTTTAACAATAAATATATATCTAACACAAACACTTAACAAAAACGTTTCTTTAAGCCAACAATTTAAAAATTTTTGCCTTCAGTTACTTCGAAGTTAAACTGTTTTGTTTTGCTACTACTTCCCCGTTCTTGAGGATTTACAGTCGACAGTAATCAAAGCAAGAATCAATTTTTATATCAGATTGCAAATAATTACAGAAAATAAAGTGCGACAATATCTTGCTACAGCAAGACCACACTAAGAAAACAAGAAGCAAAAAATTTAAAAAATTATGGGTATCTACCAAACACTGCTAGTTTTACTGGTGAAGTTACATAAAGTATGACCAGTAGCATGCCGATCTAACAGTCCTTAAACCACTTAAACCAACTCATACACGTATATCGAATTCTTTTGCCTTGTTCTCTTGTAGCACTCGTGTTGTTTATATTTTCATTACTTTGGTTGACATAGCAACTGCGGCTGTTGCTAGGATACAACTATGGACACATCCCTTAGAATAATGCTCATGTCATAGCAACGGCCGAGTTAAAGATAATCAAGCAATAAAAATATGGGAAATATTTTTCGAATATATGTATGAATAAGGTGGCAGAAATAATTGATATGATCTAAATGGTATGGATTAGTCCCTAAGTCCCTACGTTGTTGTAAAACTCAACTTTGCAAGTTATCTAAATAGTTTTTATATCTACCCTCCGATCTACTCACATGTAGGGTAAGCTTACTCAAGTTTACTAGTCGAATGTTCAATATAAAGCAGTTGCATTGTATCTCTTATGAACTAAGACGTAATAAAAAAAAATCATAAACTACCAGAAAGCACTTAATTATTATTAACAGTGTCTCTTTTTAATGCAGTACTAAAAAAGTTCCATAATACTCTCGATATTAGGTACCCAGACATTCTTTTACAGACATTAATTATGTACAAAAATTATTTAAATTCTAGTTTAGTTATTTTTAAGGAAAAATGTATGATATTTATTAACGCAAGGGTATGAACGAGGTTATGAATTTAATTAATTTATTTTTATATAATGCATTTTTTATAAAGACATTTTAGATACTAAGCATAACATTTAACAAGAGCTAGAATCTCAAATGCTTTTATTTTTAAAGGGAAACAAGACTTTTATAGGCATTTAGACAGCAATTTTGATTACTTTTTTTATCTAAATAGTCACAAGTCTATCAAATTTTGAATAATTCTTTTGTACTCTGACTCTGTTATAAAGTCACCTCAATATTATGTTCTTGTCGAGGGGAAGCCGCAAGATTAATTTGGTGTACAAGCTTGAATAATACTGAGCAATTTTTGAGTAATACTTTAACTAATAAAACAATTATCGCTATCCTCCCTGTCTACCTCTTTTCTATTACTTCTGAGTAATACTTAGGGAATTAATTATAAACATGAGTACCTATTTTAGTGCATACATTTTGACCAGCGGTTTTTCTATTCATCTCAATATCTGAAAATTGTATTTTTTTTTTTAAATTTGGGCGACGTTGGTATTTATGGATCGACAAGTATTGTACGCTATTATTAAAGCAAGAGATGAATATACAGTTATTGAAAACTGGCATGAGTACACTATTTTCTAATTAAATATTAATTGGTAACTATCACAGTTTTATTAATGTTGGTTATATCCACATTAATATCGCAAAGTTTTACTTAAAGGTGTGTATCCTTAATTATGAATTAAAATTAACAAAACAAATGACTAAAAGAGGAAGAGGCTTTGTAAAATATGTTGCTAATTTTTCCACAGGGTATTTCGAACTTATACCACCAAAAGAGGACGAAAACGTAATCAAAATCAGCAAATAAAGATTTACAGAAGTTCTAGAGCACTAAAATTAATTGTATGTGCCCAATTTTTTCTGCCAGTTATTGTAGGCATATACAATTTTTCAACGAATTCATTTCTACGTCGATGACGCAGTTCAGTAAACAAAATGGAGCTTAAATCATTTTAAAATTCAAATGAAATCACAAAAATTTTTGTGAGGAAAGCATTCTATTTTATGCATGTAACCATTTCAATTTCAATCGTAAACATCTTAGACGAGTTTAGATTAGTAAGCATCCAAAATGTGTCAAAATAATGCTGGGAAAACCTGCATCATCATAAAAAGATTGCCTCATATGATACAACAGTACGTTATTTTTATTTCTGGCAATATCTAATGATTTACAATTAATTTGGGCAGTTCTTAGCCATGCAAAACATAAAACGCGTCTGAAGCGATGACATGGTTTTTGTGGTTAAATATAAGGCTTTTTTCGTTTCCCCGAAATTTCTTTCACATTCCAAGTAACAACAAAAAAAAAAAACAAAACACGCGTGTCTCCAGTTAATAATTAATTCACCAAATATCTAACAAATACCACGAACCCAGAAATTAGCTGTCGGAATTTTTCTGCAGGACGACTAGACAGACACAGACACACACATATGGGTACGGACACGAAATATTTTACGGACATTCACTTTTTTGCCTACGCAATATCGGAGTCAATGGTACGCCGAAATAATCAGTGACTAATTACAGGTATTTCTTAATAGATAAGCCGCATGAGGTATGAAAAATGTTCGGTGAATAGTAATGTCCTCCGACAATTACCTATTAACTATTTATAGACGATCATGACCATTTTTTAATGCGGTTTTTCCAAAGGCTATTTCCTTTGGGTCGAATTCTGCAACTGTGAAATGTACGGATCGTAGATTGCTGTTTCATAAACTAATAATCTATTTATACTTAAATGATTTTTTAAATTATAAATGACAAACCTTAACTGGTTGAGTTGTTTTAAACTGAAACTCGTAAATGTCTAATGAACAAAAACCTTACTGGTACCTCAATTCTAAAGACAGGTCTCATTATTTGGCCTCTTTTTTAACATTAGATTATTCTATTTCGGCGATGTTATATTTAAAGGCCGGGAAATCATTTGTAATCGAAAAAATAAGTAATTAATAATTGCTTTTAATTCTACAGCTACAAAAATACTGCGATATTAACTGTAAAACGTTTTCATGCACGTATAAAGTGTTTTTATTTATTTTGCGTTATTTACTTAATCTTTTTGTTACAGTTAATATTAAATTAATCCATTTGCAACGGTGCTTTTTTGTTTAACATTAACATGATATTAGAAGTAG
>NW_019416775.1:0-1182 GCF_000390285.2 Anoplophora glabripennis
TGTCGCCCGATTTTTGTAAACGCATAACGAAGGGTTGTTGAGAAGTTATATGTTAAACCGATTTTTTAAAGTTTTTGGCCATTTTTGGACATTTGTACGGGGTTATAAAAAATGAAATGTTTATGGTAATAAGGACCATTATATCCTCTATCTGTCGCCCGATTTTTGTAAACGCACAACGAAGGGTTGTTAAGTGATATGCTGATAAACATTTCAAGTTAAATCGTTCTTTTCAAATTTTTAGGCATTTTTGGAACATTTTTATGGGGTTACAAAAAATTAAATATTTAAGGTAATAAGGGCTGTTAAGTTATATCCTGATATGTCTTGATATACATTTCAAATTAAAACGATGTTTTACAGGCTTTTTACATTTTGGAACATATCTACGGGATTACGAAAAATGAAATATATATGGCAATAAGCCAATATAAATGGTCTGCCACTTTTCTGATATTTCTATATCCACCACTAAGGGTTGTTAAGTTATATCCTGTGAAATATTATTGGATAATTATAGCAATAATGACCTATATCCTGTGAAATATTTAAAGTGATATGTATTTTGACTTTGACCTAAGTTTTTGACGGGGTTTCATATACTTTTGTAATAAAAAGTTCTAAAATATACTTTATTTCTCATTTTTCCGAAAACAAACCCTCAAGGGTTGTTGAGAGAAGGGTTGAGCGTAATTTTTATGCAACTATAACGAATGTAAACAGCGTTTATTCATGTGGATTATTATAATGAGTTAAATTCTAGAATGTTCATCCACAGATTACTGCGACTTGATCTATATAGGTACTTCAGCCACACATTTTTATTTTGACCCCACGTCAGCATCTGTGGATGGAAATCTGTGGGTAACTTCACTCCAATGTAACTATGAACTTATCCGTTGTGGAATACATTTCCTATTTACATATATGCTAACGAAAACTCTCGTTGTATATTAGAAGGAGAGGCAGTTTTTAAGGCTGATCATGTGGTACTATATGGGAAAATTGAGCAGTTAATTTAAATTTAGAAATTTATATTATGTCTGCAGACTAGTGCCCTTACTTACTAACAACCCTCATGAAATTCAGGGAGTATTATCTATCGGCAATAATATTTTGAAAATTTCTTCAATGGTTTGATGAAAACTTAATTCTGGATTTTTCTTGGACCATGAAGAGCAA
>NW_019416775.1:1656-46205 GCF_000390285.2 Anoplophora glabripennis
AATATATTGGCAGACTAACAGTATGGTTAAAATTGAGGTACTTTGGCATTTATTTAAATTATTCTTCTGTTCTCATGAGCATTGAAATTTATTTCACTCACTAGCGGGAACCATTGCGAATACATTGATATATAATAATATTCAATTATGTTAGTTTCTTCGACGATTTGTGTCCTCATCTGAAGCTCTGTTACAGGGTAAAAATATACATACTAAATCGCCCCCTTAAACTGATTTGGGATTAGTCTATAGGAATACATTTTGTTTTCTTTAATACGCGAATAATCGAGAAATGGGGCGCATTCAATGCTGAAGCTGCTTGTCGACTTGAACTATGTTGGTTTTCTTCAAACTCTCTTCTCTTTTCTTCTCTTTTTTATGCCGTACATGTCTATTTCTTCGTTGTAACGAATTTCGTCAAGCAGACCGTTAATTTTTTCAATAAATATGAAAACCATAGCATTTTTTAAGAGATTGAAAGAACCTTTCACAGTACAAGCCCCTATTTTTTTTTTGAAGTGACAAAAAGTGAGACCTAATTGACCTCACTGGAAGCCCTGGATTTTGCACCACGCAAACTGTTTTCTGGATGCTTGTTTTTATTTCAGTTTTCCTTTTTTGTATCTTCTTTGAATGAAGTTATTCCTTTAGTTTACTTAAATATCTGCTTACCAACTTGCTAGTATGACTTGATTTGATAAAAATTATGGGAAGAGGAAGTAAAAACAGAAGAGATAAAAAAAATATATTTTTTCAAATTTATTTATTCAGAAGCAAACATTCATAAGAAACTTAACAAAACAATAAACCAAAAAAAGATATAAGAGTTTTTACAATGAAAAATTCTCGTCAGGGTGTATTATTTTCTGCTACTTACAATTAGTGTGACCAACCCATTCTGGCAGCTGCTTAGTCCACTTCGCCCAAAGCCGAACTTTTGATGCCTGTAAGATGAAAATAAATAGTTATAAATGTTGTTAGTGGTTATATAATTAAAATCAGATACAAATAAGATTCTTTATGGGACTATTTTCTTCTTGTATCTGTTATGTCGATGCTTAAGTATATCCCGATAATAAAGTATGATTTCTTAGATCTAGACATAAGAACAAATAAATAATTGAGACAATAATGTTCTAAGGTAAAGAATGTGTTACTGCTGTTAAGCTTCCACATGAAATTTAATGTTACAAAATCAACAAAAAATAATATTAAATATGTTTCTAAAAAATCCTACCAGATGAAGTCATTTAGGAAAACTTTTAGAATTAATTTGAATTAATTTTGAAAAAGCAGAAACTTATCAGGTACTTACGGTCTAGCCTACACTGGACAGATGTCGTCGATTGAGAGTTGGAACTGGGGTTGGGACTTGGGGTTGTTTGCTCTCTATTTGGAGGTTTTGTAAGAATATCGCCAATAAGACTCAAGCTAAAGAAATAAACAAATTATAAATATTATCTACACATTTATCGAGAACATAAATACATGGAGACATTATCTGAACTTTGTAGCAAAGTATTAGTTAATTTTTTTTCTCTATTAATTTGGGTATTTTGGCACTTGCGAAAAAAATAAACCGTTGTGCCAAAAGGATCGGTCAAGTGCCATTTCTATGAAACCAGTTTGGTTGAGCGAAAATAATAATTCTCGGCCGATTCTTTTCAGCTCGAGGGTTTGTTTGATTAATTTTTTACATAACCAAATAAACGGAACAATAATTTAAATCATTTAAATCACAAACAGCAAATTTCATGCATCTACAACAAAGTGGGAAAAAACTGACACTACTTACACGTGTAACATGTTGCGAGCGGCGTCGTCCTTGGATTCCCTCGGGTCGGCGCCATACCATCGTGGTATAATTTTTAACTCTGCAGGTAGTTTGAAAAACTGCTGACGACTCAGGGAATTGGACATCTCAGTACGTAGGTTCACACATGCGGTACTTCTTAACAAAATTATTTATTTCTTTTTCATGGTCGACGGGACTTCCCTCTTGAGTGGATGCACTTGGAGTATTTAAAATTTCCAAAACCGCTCTAGCGGCTTCGTCTCTAGCGTCCATGCTCGTCGTTCCATAACCGACGGCTTCGACAAAGCATGCCCTCACTATGCCCCTGTAAACCGGTCTAGGATATTTTTCGAGGCATTTGACATACGATAACGGTGGGCCTACTACTATTCTGTCCTGGGTGAGTTGTAGTAACATAATTGAATTCGGTATCTACAATTATCGACAAAGCGAACAGTCCAGAATTTAACTAACTTGAACGCGGAGTTAAAAATAAAAAGCGAAGCTGTTTTGTGTATTTTGTTGTCTAGGTAAACAAATCACTAATCAATCAGTGACCTTACAACTAGATAGACAAGGCGAAATCGGCGGCTTCGTATGAAAAAATTCGATTTTTTTGCGTAATCACCTCCGTGAGATGTCTCTGAATGAGGATCAAAATGTTACCGGCCGGTAACCTGGTCACAATTTGTTTAAACTAATTAATTTTTTTAACAAATTGCAAAAATAACATGTTTTGCTCCGGATTTAGATATTTTGGGGTATTCTAAACAAAATAGTTCCTATGCACTATACTCCTAAAATCAACGGTTTCCGAGTTATAAACAATTTAAAGTACGAAAAAATGCAAAAACGGTCATTTTCAAGACTCAAAAACAATAACAAAAAATCAAGTTTTTGATGTTGCTAAAATTTAAAAGTAATCTTTAAACATACCTTGACAAAATACGGAGGACTGATTTGGTGTAATTACATTGCAATGCGTATTATTTTACCTATTAACAATATACATTTTTACTTGCGAGCCGCGCCGCGCGCCGCTCGGACACTCCACTGTGCGCCGACCCCGTCAGCGCCCCACTTTTTCATATATCTCGACATATATTTTAAAATAAATAAAAAATAAAGAGTAAAATGTCTTAAACTTATAAATATATTTATTTAAGGATAAAATTTTCACATTCGTCTGCATACAACCACATAAAGTAACACAAGTAACATTATTTTTTCTACAACTACATGCTTTAGATTTACATGTTTTCAAACATTTACATCAATCGATCAGGTATTATTAAACATAAATATGGGTAATACTTCACCATTTTCATCTAGTTTGTAACCGAAATTTTCGATATTGAATGTTTCCAAATATACGTTTGCAATTATGCTCTTAATACGTGTGGTTTAAAGACATCAGAAGTACATGGAATATTTCCTAAGTTTATACCCATTCCACACGTTCGAGAAAAAATATTTAACCTATAGCGGCGCGGGAATTTCATTGCGATATTCGCAAATTCAAAATTAGATATTATTTAAGTAAAGTAGATATATTATTATTGTTATTATTATTATTGTTACTGTTTAGAAATTTATAATATAAATAAACAAAAAATAATGTTAATAAATAAAAATTCAGCATTGCTAAAATGTATCAAAAAGTGAGGTGATGAATATATACACAAGGTCGGCGCAGAGTGGAGTGCCCGAACGGCGCGGCGCGGCGCGCAAGTCAAAATGTATATTGTTAATAGGTAAAATAATACGCATTGCAATGTAATTACACCAAATAACTCCTCGGTATTTTGTCAAGGGATGTTTAAAGATCACTTTTAAACTTTAGTAACATCAAAAACTTGATTTTTTGTTATTGTTTTTGAGTCTTGAAAATGATCGTTTTTGCATTTTTTCGTACTTTAAATTGTTTATAACTCGGAAACCGTTGATTTTAGGGGCATAATGCATAGGAACTATTTTGTTTAGAATACCCCAAAATACCAATACCTAAATAAACTTTTTCCGGAGCAAAACAAGTTATTTTTGCAATTTGTTTAAAAAAAATTAGTTTAAAAAAATTGTGACCAGGTTACCGGCCGGTAACATTTTGATCCTCAGGGACATCTCACGGAGGTGATTATGCAAAAAAATCGAATCCACTAATTTTTTCATACGAAGCCGCCGATTTCGCCTTGTCTAAGAGATGTGTTGCGTATTCAGTCTGCAATTTTAGCGTTGCTCCGTAATTGTCACTGGAGCCGACTGTTCCACCGCGACAAAAGACCAGATGAGTTTGATATTTCAGAGCGTTTGCTGCAATTTACTACAGTGGCTCTATCCTTTACTAGCGCCAGCGACACTGTCGTGGCGGCCACATTGATGTTGGTGTATAGAGTGTAGAGCAGATTGTCACTCACATACATATGGCGGCATATATTTGACAAAAATTTTTAATCTAGTTATATTTACAAAATGAAAGCTTTTCTCTGAGATATATTTGGGTTAATATATCGTATTATATTAATATTTGTTCCGAAACATCACAACTATTCGTCACTATTTTGTTACCGAAGCAGTTGCAGGTGTTACAGTTCCGTAAAAGGCGCAGTTTAACCCATCTCTAAATAAAAGAAGTAGGCAAGTATCTGATAGGCCAGTCAAATTGTCGAAAATACCTCGTTTTTTGCAAAAATTTAGTTCAGTAAACAAAGACACGTAAATAGGAAAAATATCTCAGCTGAATTGTCCAAAGTTCTCAAAAAACAGTTTTTTTCATAAAAAACTAAACGTTTTATAAAAATCTTTTAGATAAAAGTTGTAGAACTTTTTATAACAAAAATGTTGAGCACAGTTCGCTGTCAATTGACAAGCAAATGTATTACTTAGTTAGGTATTGCAGGAAAACGGCTAAAAATAGCATTTTTTATAACTTTTATATCTTCTAAAACGAAAAAAAATTTTTTTTCGAAACTTGCAGAATATGTAGTGCTTGGCAAGTTGAATAAGTGCATTTTTGTAAAATTGCAAAATATTTGATATTTTTTGCAGAAATTGAGTTTTTCGAAAAAAATACATTTTTTCCAGGTTTCAATAAATCATAGTAATGCACTTATGTGATCCATCTTGGGCTTAAAATTTTTTCTAGAAGTTGTACCTTCCTGAGCAAATTGTGCGCGTATTAAAAAATAATCGTAATTAATATCTTAATGTGGAGTTACTTAGCTAGTAATGAAAAAGGATTTCCTTACTCCAGAATCAAGAGTAAGATCAACTAAATGGAAGGCCTCTACAATTTTTAACCTAGAAACAGATCTCATCTACAATTTTGTGACAGTTATATACAATGGAGCTTGGGAATATCGTAAGAAACGTTAGCTTTTATTTATACTGAATACTTTCCGTCTGTTTTATGTTCAGGATAGCCATGGGCCCAAACACAGTCAATCTCAAGGATCCAGAAAGACTAGGACTTTGAGAAAATCCGCCACGTGGTTGACTGAAGGGATTAAAAACAGTTGTCTGTGCGTAGATGCCTATACCTACAAGTACATACCGTTTATTCATTTCGATGTTGAGGAGACAATTTTTTTACGCAGATCAATAAAATATGCTTCGGTGCAATAATAAATCACATCAAAATGATGAGTACCTAAATGCAAATAACGCTGACTATTTGTAACCATAAATGTACCTACTTATAATTGATACATAGTTTGGTTTTCTTTATTACCTTTTTTTGACAAAACATTAGAAAACTGTGAGCCTATTTTGGTAATTCTTTTGTGCGTATCTTTCTACATACAGTGTGGTTCCCTAAAAAGTAGGACACCACGGGGTGTCTTTGTGTTTTTACAAAAGCAAGTGCCACAGTTTTATTCATAGCATCATCATCATATAGCATGATTTTTTTATAAAATTTAAAATTTCAGTATAAGATGACTGCGAAAAGGTAACAGTAACAAAATATAAATGATTTTTCAAAGGATGCTGAATTAAGGCCTTGAAGCACCAAAATTAAAAATTAGCTAGTCACTGCTTTTGCTGATTATGGTTTGTAAATAGAATATTGCCAGTACGCTATTTTAGATTCATAAATGGACTCATTATTTACCAATTTTTAAATTAACGTCTTCAGACATATACAGTGCCTCGTGAACCTTTAAACTGAAACAAAAAATTAAAACATTGGGTCTGAGCAAAAACTATATTCGGCATTACAAATTGATGAAATTTGACAAGTAATGCTAATTAGTAAAAAAGGTCCCTAACGTGAAAACTAGATACAAGTAGGTAGATATACTTTTAGCAATAATTTTTATTAAACAAATCTCTCGGTACTGAAAAATTTCCATCATTCGTTTCTCATCGAAACGTTTATCCACCCACTTATTATTTAATATGAAACAAACACTTATAATAATTGTTATTACGATTAAAGATATGCAAAAAGTCGTATCTTACTACAAATACTACAAGTACCGAGATCTTATCAATAATAATTTAAGTTCTTGTTTTATAATAAACTGGCAGTCACTTTCGCACCACTGTTGTGACATTCATAAGCACTTTGCTAAAAATATCTAATTGTTAAGACTATCACGTGATCATAATTATTATCTATTTCTCGGTGCCCCAAAAGATATCAAGAAAATCAAAACATAAGTACATACATCTATTTTTAATAGATACATGGATACCAAATTCATTTGAGCCCTCTTTTATTTACATAATTAGTAAATTTCATACCTTGAATGAATTCATCATACAACTGATAAGTAACGCTTTTAAAAATATATGAAGTACGTACCAAATATACTCGTATCAAGTGCAGATACTTTTAAACTACATTTGAATATTTTTCCAAAATGTAATTAATTGTTAGATAAGTTTGAGTATAAAAGATTGGAAATAAAATAATCTGAGTATTCCTAATAGCTTCCTGCAATAATGAAGATCCTTGTCTTAGTTTTGTCTCTTGTTTCTATCGGGTAAGTCCAATATTTTTACGTTTTACCAGTTCTCTGATTTGCAGTGATAGTGAAATAAAGAATATGTAACTAAAGGCACAAGTATCCTTATTCTCTTTGCAATAAATAGTATAAACGTCTATTCATTTCATTCATTTAAGCCTTAAATTTTAAGGCAATACAGTGATGGGTTTTTAATATAAATTCTATACGAGGGTGAAGACTGTTTTCGGCAACAGGCAGGGAATTTTGAAAAATTAAATTCGTTACAGTATTAAATCTAACAGCTTATTACTATTATTTAGAATGTCCATATATTTCTTTCCAGTGCTCAAAATATTATTTGTTCTTATACAAATTGTTGCTGTTCATTATATACTATTTTAGGGGACATTTTAGCGTTTTACTAAAAAACGACTCCATGTGGTCTTTGTTTAAATCGATACATTTCAAATTGGTATGGTAAAAACCACCACAAAAACCTTTACACTGAAGGCCTGGTGCTCTCTTGGTTAGGTTATTCGTACAACTTTTACACAATTTTACCATAAGTAAACAGTCCAATAACTCAATATTCGATGTAAAGAAGACGTAAAAATAGAAGTTGACAAGATATACGATATGCAAAAAACGTACTATAAATGTTAATATCGATATCTTATTATCTTATCAATAACTAGAAGAATTTTAAGTTGTACTTATTTTAAAATAAATTAACAAGTACCATTCATTGTTGCACAATTATTGTTGTGACAATCATGAGTTTTTTGCTAAAAATATTGTTCTTGTATGTTAAAAATTACAGCACTAGATCATCTATCTATACAGGGTGATTCACAACTTATCCAAAAGAATTTGGGAATAGATGCGGTATGAGAAATGGAGTCAATATCGTAAAACAAATTTTTGAATTTTTCTTTACAAAATTGTATCTGTAAGAGTCCCTTGTACATCTAGATTTTTTTTTGATAAGTTCTGAATTACTGTATAAATAAAAATTAAATGCTGTTCGTTGGTAAGCGCATGACGGTTGAACCGTTTTGCCCATTTTTTAGAATGTTCGTAATAGTCCGAATAAGGTTTTTAGGGAAAGAAAAATTGAAAAAGTTGCCCGAAAAATTAGAAAATTCTAGAAAAACTGAAATAAGTTTATTGAAATTTGAACAGGACAATGTCTGTCAGGTCATCTAGTCATAAATAGAACTTATTTATTTCCAGTCTTCAAAATATCATAGAGCCCTTAGGAACTGTTTTAGTAAAACAAACGTAAGGGTACGCTTGTTTTTTTGCTGTTTTCGATCCCTAATGCATAAAAAGTTGTTCTCTTAAGGAGAACATTTGTATGCGTAATTCCCATGTCCCATCGACAAAAATTAAAAAGTAATTCTTTAACCAAAAATAAGTAAATTTATAATTAATTTAATCATAAGTTAAAGAAATTAATAAAAATTAATTCGTTTTGAACAACATTGAATTGAATCGTCTAACTGAAAAAACAGCAGGAACCATATACACCCCATTAAGCAAACATGAAGTTGTTGCAATATTGCCAACAATTTAAAATAAAACTGCAAAGTTGTAAAAGTGGCAAGGAAAAGTTAGTTTAGCAAGTTTGTTGTATATTTCTCGGTATTCCTGCTACAAAATTGTTAAGAATTTACTAAAAACTTTCTCAGCAATGTTGTTTTTATTTCAATGTTAATTATAGAATTACCAATATTGCTATTTACTTGTCTGGTATTGTTATAATTGTATTGCACCGCACTTTTTCTATCTATATTTTAAGGATTTCCAATTGACCTTTTCTGCTTCTAAAAAGAAGAAAGAATAATTAGTTGATACTAAAGTTTTGATACTGAATCTTTTGGTTTTTGAATTTTTTTATTTTATGTCGGTTAAACCATATAACAGCAAACGGCAGTAATGGCACTACCAAGAAAAGTACGACCAATCACAAACGTGATAGAAAGCATATCAATGTGCGGCGCCAAATTTGAAATGTGGTATTACCTATCTTAGAAACACCATCAAACTGTTTGCGGTTCACTTCCAATGAACTTTGTGGTTAAAATATGAAATATTCTAATAAGCTTTCAATGACCTTACATAATAAAATTCCTAGTTTATTGTTTCATGGGGTTAATAAACGAAATGACGACACCGTTTGGATATGCAAAAAAGTGCCGTCATCAAAATTACAGAAAAGAATATGTTATCGTTTTAATTGTCTTGTGGATATCCATTTGAGATATAAAGACGTACACAATTATGGTGTTCGAAATTGGAATAAACACTTAGGCAGGATAAATGATATTTATGAATGTGCGTTATAATAATGTATATTAAAACAACAGAAAAGGATTTAGGGATATAAATATACAATATCAAAACATAGTTCTTATTAATATGTAAATAAAGGATTATTCGTTTCAGCTTATGGATATACGATAATTATTCAAAACAGATCTATAAAATATAAACAAATATGGATATCCATAGCACACCATGAGACTATATCTTAAGAACGATACGTTTATATGAACATATTTTTGATCAGAAAACAGCCGTCGCATATTCTTTATGTATATGCCATGTCTAGTTTCTTAATATTTGATTATATTTTAGATTCGCTGACGACGAGATCAATTCCCGGTATTTCCCCAAAGGCTTCAAGTTCGGCGTCGCAAATGCTGCCCCCCAGATCGAGGGAGGCTGGAACGAAGACGGCAAAACCGAAAGCATCTGGGATTATTACGCCCACACCTATCCAGAGAAGATTGTCGATCGCTCCACTCCAGATATCGCTTGCGATTCCTACCACAAATACAAGGAAGACGTGGCCATGGTGAAAGCCATGGGTGTGGACTATTACCGTCTGTCCATCGCCTGGACCAGAATCCTACCCACGGGATACCCCGACAAGGTAAACCAAGCCGGCGTGCAATACTACAAGAACTTGTTCGCCGAACTGAAAGCTGCCAACGTGGAGCCCATGGTGACGCTTTACCACTGGGATCTTCCTCAGTCCTTGGAGGAGCAGCTCGGAGGTTGGCTGAACGAGACTGTGTCGGATCTCTTCGCGGAATACGCGAGGTTGTGCTTCGAACTGTTTAAAGATGACGTGAAGATGTGGATCACTATCAACGAACCGAAACAGGTCTGTTCTGCGGGGTACGGTGCTGGATATTACGCTCCTGGAGTAGTTTCCAGTGGAATTGGAGAGTACATTTGCGCGAAGAATGTGATAATGGCCCACGCCAAGGCTTACCACATCTACGACGACGAATTTAGGGCCACCAATCAAGGTAGGTTCAACTTCAATTTTCACCGTTCGCTCTGTTTAGGCAAGGCAGGCTCAGTATTAATATCTAGATGCTTTGGATGGGTTTTGTCTTTCTCTAATTACAACAAATGAAAGGACAAAGAGATATGTATCTAGTAAGTGCTTCTAGATGTTAATACCGAACTCACCTGCAGTTTTATTGAATCTTTGCGATTTGATGCTTGTAGGAAGAATTGCGATGGTCGTCGACTCGTTATGGTTTGAACCTGGAAGTGACAGTGCAGAAGATCAAGAAGCGTCGGAAAGAGTCCTCCAATTCGGGGTAAGACACTACAAATAAAACCGTAAGGTTATAAAAGTCTTTATAACGGGTTTGCAAGGAATTTCCTTCGAAATTTTGCAAGCGAACGTTCGGCAAGTTCGTTGTTCGTTACACAGTTGATTGTACACCTTGTTGCAAAGTTAATAATAATTATGAAATTACTAAGAACTTCCTTTTAAACATTACTATTAGCAATAATAAAATGTCAAAGTTTGAAAACTCTTAACACATTGTACCTCAGTCTTATCTTCCAGTTTATGTCAAGATATTTCTAAAGTCATTTACGAGTATAACAAAATCATAATAGTCCAGACAGTATCTGTTTCAAAGAGTCCAAATTTGGGCGAATCGTATATCCACGGAGATTTTTTACTTTTTGGCTTTCACGTATCACTAGAAATGAACATTTTTATATGCGCATAAAAAACATGGGCTTAACTTTTGGCGGCACAATATGTTAAAAAAATTCGAAAAATGTCATATTTTTCTTCCTATTTAATTATGTATCTTTTCAAGAGTTGATTTTAGGCGAAAATGGAAGAGGAAAAAAATGTTTATAATTAAATTTTACAAAATATTACTAGTTACAAATCGAATGAATCATGATTATTATTGTGAAAATCGAAAAAATCTCAAAAAATGGGGTTAAAAAACATTATTTTTTAGGGAATTTTTTTGGGGTCTTTAAGTTGGGTATAGGACCTTCATACTTGGCTGAAGAAAAGCTCATGTTATGTAGAATCATCATACCAATTTTCATCAAAATCGGTTCGATAGATTTTGCATAATAATTTTGCAATCCAGATTTTGAAAAAAAATTTGTAAATTTTCAAAATTTTGCACAGCAAAAATCAAGGCCCTTAGATACTTGAAAATTTAATCACGTATAGAAGGGCTCTCAAGCTTTCAAACGCTTTTCGAAAAATTCGAATCCATCAATTAGGAGAGCTCTGGCACTTATTTGCTTACATTTTAAACAGTAAATAATATTTGAATTATACTTTAATCATAAAAGAAATGATGATTAAATTAATAATTAATTAATTAATTAATTACTAAATTTCGACATATTTTGAAAATAATTGTTGTTTAAACAATTTTGGAATATTTAAATAAATTTGTTTTTGATCCTTGATAAACAGTGTATAAATTTATGCACTTACCTTTGATACAATAAAAAAAAATAAAGTTGATAATTAAAGGAAGTTTAAAGATAAGTAATTATCGGACTGTTCAAAGACCAATAATTATTAATGATTAGGCATTTGAAAATACGCTAATTGTTTTTTTAAATCGCAAGATATCGATTTAAAAAAATGATCAAAATTGGACCTCTAGAAGTTGACATTAAAAAATTTTTAAGGTTTTGAACTCGCCGATTGACTTTCGATCAGGCCGAAGCGACCGCGCTCTCTGCTTCCCCACCACCACCACCACCCGTACGATTTTCTTGAATTTCTCGCTTGTACCGGGATCGGCATAAGTCAGGCAACCAATTTGCATTAAGAGAAAAAAATGCAGCCTCAAAATATATTTATTAAAAGAAATTACAAAAGGGATTCGAAAAAGGGTTACTGTAAGTGTTCAAATTGATGCCCATCTTGATCAATGCATGTACGGCAATGTTTCTCAACGGAGAGGCAGGTCCGGCGAAGCGTGTCAAGCTGTCCGCGAAGAGTTTCAAATTTTTCGAGAGCGTTGCCTGACTTATGCCGACCCCTGTATAAATAACTTTAAATTTGTTTTAAAGTAGGTTGTCAATGAAGAAAAGTATTGCAGACTTAGACCTGGTAAGAACTCGGAAAACCAAAGGTATTTTTCGGAAAATTAGCCCGGATGTCCTAGTACATTTAGTGTAAATGACAGTTAACTTTGATCGGCCATAACTACGTAACTAATTGACCAACCGATCTGTTTTTTTTTTAAAAAACCGCCTTCCAAAAAACTTTAAAAACAGCCTTAAAAAATTTGATTTGATTGAATATTCACAGTTATTCTATGTAATTGTACAAAAAGTACAAAAATTCGACCAATGTTTAAACAAGCGCCAGAGCTCTCCTAATTGATGGATTCGAATTTTTCAAAAAGCGTTTGAAAGCTTGAGAGCCCTTCTATACGTGATTAAATTTTCAAGTATCTAAGGGCCTTGGTTTTTGCTGTGCAAAATTTTGAAAATTTGCAAATTTTTTTTCAAAATCTGGATTGCAAAATTATTATGCAAAATCTATAGAACCGATTTTGATGAAATTTGGTGTGATAATTCTACATAACATGAAGTTTTTTTGAGCCAAGTATAAAGGTCCTATACCCAACTTAAATACCCCAAAAAAAGTCCCTAAAAAATAATATTTTAAGATTTTTACAATAATAATCATGATTCATTCGATTTGTAAAATTTAATTACAAATATTTTTTTTCTCTTCCATTTTCGCCTAAAATCAACTCTTGAAAAGATACATAATTAAATAGGAAGAAAAACATGACATTTTTCGATTTTTTTTTAACATATTGTGCCGCTAAAACTTAAGCTCACGTTTTTTTTTATGGGCATAGAAAAATTTTCATTCCTTTTTGATTTTGAAGCTATTTATAATTAAAATGAATACAACTTCGTTGAAATGTATGTATGTAGGCTGACTAAACCACTAGTAGTGACGTCACTGAACCATAACTCATATACGGCAAATTTTCAGATCGGCCTTTACGCCAACCCGATGTTCATCGGCAATTGGCCTCAGGTGGTGATAGACAGAGTCGCACAACGCAGCGAATTGGAAGGATTCTCTACTTCCCGCCTCCCCGCCTTCACCGACGAGGAAATCGCTTATGTCAAGGGTACCTGTGATTACCTGGCATTGAACCATTACGCTACCAATATGGTGAACGCTACCGCGGACGCGCCCATTGGTAATCCAAGTAATGGGAACGACATAAGCGTCTTGACCTGGAAAAAGCCGGAATGGCCTGTCGGAGCTGGCGATTGGTTTGGCGTAAGTTTCTTTCAAAAATAATTAAATTTATGGAAAAAGTTATTTTAACACGTAGGTTGTTCCGTGGGGTTTGAGACACCTTCTTGTGTGGTTGAAGAAGACTTATGGTGATGTTGAAATCATCATTACAGAAAACGGCCTTTCCGATACCACCGGAATAATGGAAGACGATCACAGAATATCATACTACCAGGTACAATTTTAAGCACTTTTATACGTTTCTTCTGCAATTTCTTTTTTGTTTGCTTGAAGGGCTATTTGAGCGCTTGCTTGGACGCCATCTACGAGGACGGAGTCAACTTGTCCACCTACACGGCTTGGAGTATTATCGATGATTGGGAATGGACTGGAGGATACACGTGAGTAAATAAAAAAATTCATAAATTAAAGAATTGGAATGTATTGATATCATTGTAAAGATTCTTGATAGTACCTAACAAAATTTTCATGATTTTTAAAAAGTATATATATTTTGTGGTAAGGTAACATTCTGGTAACACTGTAGTAACATGTTAAAATATTATAAACTTTTTTAATCGTTAAAAAAAAAAGGTAAACGCATTTTATCTAGAAAATGTATGCACTATTTTGTTGTAGTGCATTCTTGGGCATGTACTACGTCAACTTCACGGATCCAGAGAGAACCAGGATTCCAAGAAAGTCTGCTAGTTGGTTCACAAACATGGTCGCCACGCGTTGTCTGGTAGACACTTGTACAGAATAAAAAGTCACATTTACTTATACTCTAGTGCACAGTTGTAAATAAAAATGTTCATATATTTAAAATGTTTTTATTACTTTAACAAAATATCACCTTTTATCTGTTATCGCCGGCATTTCAATCAGTCTCTTAAATACTGATGCGAGTCTGTACTGTGGAATAATCATGATTTTTTCCGAAATGAAGAATCAAAATGTACATACCAGACCATACTCCAATGAAAATCAAAATAAGAGTCAGTATCATTATTCAAGTGAAATGCTTTTACTTTTATGTCATAAGTGAATGGATGGTACTTTAACATACTTAACAATAATAATAATAGTAAATCTCAACAATAGTAAAGAGAATGATACAAAGAATTAATATATTTACAAAAGGTATAATTAATATACCTGCAAATTATATTACCTACATAGTTATTCCAAAAGTATAATAGTACAGCAAGAACAAACGAAAATATCATCAGAGCGATTTTTTGCCAGGATAAGAGTCAAGTCAAGGATTAAGGTATAGAAGGACATATAAAAAATAATATACAGGGTAGCCCATCGAAAACGTACCGCAAGACATTACAGGGTAGTAAAGAACTTTTCGGCAAAATCCAAAAACAGGTCAAATTTGTTTCTGAGGGGGACAACTTTTGGCTCAAAAAGCATACCAAAATCTTCAACCCCCTAAGTGGGGGTGCTATCCCCTAAATTTTTTCAAATGGGAATGGGGGTCAAGTGGGGGGTCATTAGAAAGGGCTTTTAATTCTCTATACATCGATTCTTACTTTTTGAAAATCGATCCATTATTTTAGAAAATATGCAGCTTTGAAAATACGAACAATATTTTTGACGAGAAATGCGAAAATCGATTTAATTTTACTTCAAAACTTACGGTATTAGCTTGGTAAATTCCTTCAAAAGAATTCGCTCTTTTTTTTTTTCTGATTTGCGAATTCTTTAGCCTGATTTTGGTGAGCAAAAAATTGTCCGCTTTTTGTTTCGTATTTAGATAGGCCACAAGAAGTTGCTAGATAACTGTCTTGTGACTTGTAGTTGAAGAGTACCAATACTGCCGAGTCTTTTAAATTGATTAATTATGGTGTACTCAATTCCAGAAAGAGTAGAAATTATTGAGCTTTTTTTCAAAAACAATGAATGCGGAAATCGGGTCGCCGAACTGTTCAACCAACGGCATCCTGAGAAACATGCGTCTGGAAAAATTGTTCGCGAATTGGTGGCCAAATTTCGCGAAACTGGCTCCGTTCATAACAAAAAGAGGCAGGTTGAAAATCCGGTACTAAATGAACCTACGGAAATAGCGGTATTGGGGCAAGTGGCAATGGATAGTACGCTGAGTACAATGCAATTGGCTACTGCGACAGGAGTGAGTCGTACAAGTGTCCAACGAATATTAAAAAAATACAAATTCCATCCTTATAAGATTCGGCTAGTGCAAGAGCTAAATGAAGACGATTTTGATCGTCGTTTGCAATTTTGCGAAATAATGACTGAACGAGCGATAAACGATAATTTCCTCTTTAATGTGTGTTTTTCGGACGAGTGTACGTTCTTCTTGAATGGTTTAGTGAATCGCCATAATTGTCGTTACTGGGCTGATACCAATCCAAGGATTTTCCATGAGACACACTCCCAACACCCCCAGAAGTTGAATGTATGGGCAGGTATTTTTGGAAATTCCATTGTAGGTCCTTTTTTCCTTCCTGGAAATTTGACAGGCGATATGTACTTGGATTTACTACAAAATGTCATCGACCCAGCTCTAACAAATATCATAGAGGACGACCCTGCTTACAATGAACACGAACTGATTTTCCAGCAAGACGGAGCTCCTCCACATTACTCGCTCAATGTGCGCAATTACCTAAATGAGACGTTTCCAGGACGCTGGATAGGACGAAGAGGTGCAATTGAGTGGCCCCCTCGGTCACCCGACTTAAATCCTTTAGATTTCTTTCTCTGGGGGCACATTAAAAGCAAAGTTTACAGCACTCCACCTGATACCTTGGAAGATCTGCGAGGACGAATCATTAATGTATGTCGCGAAGTAACACCGCAAGTGCTCCAGAATGTTCGACAACGGTTTGAAGACAACCTGTATCATTGTATGCAAGTTGGCGGACAACATTTTCAGCATTTACTTGACTAATACCGTAAGTTTTGAAGTAAAATTAAATCGATTTTCGCATTTCTCGTCAAAAATATTGTTCGTATTTTCAAAGCTGCATATTTTCTAAAATAATGAATCGATTTTCAAAAAGTAAGAATCGATGTATAGAGAATTAAAAGCCCTTTCTAATAACCCCCCACTTGACCCCCATTCCCATTTGAAAAAATTTAGGGGATAGCACCCCCACTTAGGGGGTTGAAGATTTTGGTATGCTTTTTGAGCCAAAAGTTGTCCCCCTCAGAAACAAATTTGACCTGTTTTTAGATTTTGCCGAAAAGTTCTTTACTACCCTGTAATGCCTTGCGATACGTTTTCGATGGGCTACCCTGTAATTATCTAAAAAAAGAGTAAAATTCTCTATCAGTTTTATAGCAGTAGCATTTACTGAAATTACTAACAATAAAGTAAAATAAAATTCTAATAAATAAATAAGTAAATAACCATATCAATAAGGCGCTTTACAATGTCTCTATTTTTGTCAACGACTTTATTATGTTTTAAAATATTGTCACGAAATGCCGAATCAAGAAAAGTTTGAATGTTTTGTTCTCCTAGTAATTTAAATTTTAATGATGAACATGTATGCTCGTGTTTTTTCAGGATTCAGTAGTATCTTTCACATATTTTGTTTTTCGTTTCACTACCTGTTAACCACTCATATTTGTTGTACCAATTTTTACTAAATGATCTGTTGCGCTTCTATCAAAATTGTCCTCATTAAGCTCCTGATTTGGGATTAGTCTCGATCGAGAAATGGGGAACATTCAATGTTGAAGCTGCTTGTCGTCTTAAACTATGTGGGTTTTCAAACTCTCTTCTCTTTTCTTCTTTTTTTTTATGTTGAACATGTCAAACAGACCGTTAAATTTTGCAATAAATATGAAAACCATAGCATTTTTAAGAGATTCCCATTTAAAAATTTAGGAGTTGCAACTGCCACTCGAAGGTGATTGAATTTAGGGATGAAATTTTTACGTTCAAGATGTCATTTTTAATAAATATTCACAATAATTGAGATATCGAATTTATTCCATTTAGCTGTATCTCGTATGTGAATCGTGACGGTACCTGAATACACATTTTATATTCGTTTATCCAAAAAAATAAAATATAAATTATTTTGACATTTGTTGAATTACTAGAGAATTGTCTTGAATTATATCTTAGATTATAGTAACCTGAATTATTAATTTGACTTGGGTAGTTTGTAAAATGTTTTCTGTTGTTAAAACCCTTATATCATTTACTTTGACAAAGCAATTTTCGTAAAATTTGTTGTGAACCTTTTCCTTGTAGTTCCTCATTTTTGACTCTCTGAAAGGTATTATTTAATGTCATAATTTCTAACTTTAATAGGGTCGTTTCCTTTGGTGAAATTCGATATAAAATGATACATAAATATAAAATATTTATAGTCAACAAAAAGTTACTTCTTTTAAAAAAAAAAAAATAATTGTAGCTCATTTGCTAATATATTGATTGCAATTACATTGCATCGAGTTCAAATTCCTATAGCATCATTATTATCATCAGCTTGTAGCAAAATTAACAAATAATTCTTGGATCGATTTACCAAATAAATCGGTAGATTTTATTTTATACCTTGTCATTAAAATCACTAAATTCTATTGATAAAATTGCTGCCGATTTTTTACTTAAAAGTGAGTTTCTATATCATAAACTAATGCAGCATTGCATAGGTACTCTTTATCTAATTTCATTTTTACGATTTGTGGTATTCCTGTTTTTAGAATATAAGTCAGTAAATATTTCTCGTCATTATCTAGCAAAAGAAGCATTAATGGCAATACACTGGGCGCAGTCTTGAGATAATTGATAAATTAAAACTACTGTAGGTATTGCTGAAACTAAATACAGAAAACTAAAACATTATTAATATGTTACACATGCTTGTTTATTAAATTTACTTTTCCTAATTTACTTTACTGGTTGAAAATATTATTAGATCATTATTTTAGATCTATTAATTCACTTTGTAAACGATTTAATTTCTGGATTCTTACTATTTCTGTAATTCCCATAGCAACTTCTGAAATATCTCTTCCAGAAAACTTCCGCTGTCACCCGCGTGAGCCACAATTAGTTCTGCATCCTCTTCTCTGTTCTTTTTCAATTGAGTGCAGGTGAATTGATGACGTGCACCTTTGACCTTTTCCATAGATTCATTTTTGACCACCTTTATAGATTTATGCTCATCGCGAAGGTTAAGATAAAGCTGTGAATAAAATTGGAAATTAATTATTTTAAATTCACATCAACGAAAATTTATTATCAATGGGTAGTAATAAGTAGTTGATTATTGGCTGAGTACTACTAACTAGACTATTAATGTCTAAGATTTGGGGTGTCTGTATTGTTATGTTTAAATTCAGGGTGCATGATTTTTTTTCAATTTTATCACCGTAAAAATAAGTGTGCAAACATCCAAAAATCAGTTTGGCGTTGCTCAGAAGCCGCTTATGGATATGTACACAAAATTAATAAAAGAAAATTAAATAACGATGATATGTATTTTACCTTATAATCCTGAGATGAATTTATCAACGTTTTTATAAAAATTAGGGTTTTATGAAGTGTAATCATCATTTAAAAAACTTTGTGCGTTTTGACCGATTATAACTGGAAACTATTGTAAACAGTAGGTAATTTAGGAACCAGTGGCGGCCCGTGGGTTTAACCACGGGGGGGCGCGTTTTGAAGAGAGAACTTATATGAGAGGAGGTGCGGGGGTGAGGAGGGCGGTAGCCCCCCTCTTAGCGCTGCAGGCGAAAAATTTTGAGGAATTTCAAGGTCATTGTGTTTTTCAAGTACATAGGTTCACCAAAATGAATACTGTCAGTGTGTAGATACAGTACAAGAAGTAAAATTCCAACGTGTGGGGCTGAAGTGGATGATCGATCCAACCCAGCTGGGATATATGTAGATTTAGAGATGAAAAATATTTATAAAAAGATTCTTGGGAATTTTTACATAGGAGGCACTGCCTCAATTATTTATTATTTACTATTTTAATAACATCAATTTATATTGTTTAATGCACTCACCTATTTTTTAAAATTAAAATCCATTCTCCTGCTTTTGTCCGCACTGAACTTCTGTGTCACCTTTTCGTTAAGTCTGGAATATTTTTAACCATACAGTTCTCAATGGACAACATTCCTAACGCACTTAAGACGATCTTCACACATAGTATTTCTCAAAAAAGTTTTAATCAGATTTAGTTTTGAAAAACACCGTTCTGGTTCTGCTGTTGTCATTGGTATCGTCACTAATATTTGTAAAGCTTGAGTAATTTCCTTAAAAACTGGCCTACTTTTGCAGTCTTTCTGTACCTGAACTAAATTCAACACTGGCGCCAGACGTCCGTTATTTTTCAATTCGACTTTTTCCTCTAAACTTAACTAATAACAAGTTTTTTTATTTCACGTACCCTCATTTTAAACTTAAACTTATAAAATATAATGTCTTAAAAAGCGCCAAACCAAAAACAAAACACGTATAACTACATTGCAGTGATACGGGATACTGCCACATTGAGTCCCAAAATAAAGCGCACGAGCCTATCGCCGCCTACCCCTCCACAATCATATGTAAAAATATGCTTTCACGGTGGACTACGATTTCACCGTCCGCGATGGACTGGGGATTGCGCGCGCGGTCCGACATAACTCTTTGGTACGTTCACGGAGTACATCCACTTTATGCAACCAACCTAACATATATGACATATTGAATGCATACTATTTAGATTTTTTATTGATTTAATAAATACATTATTTTTTAAGTTTACAGTTTGAAAATATCTGGGGGAACGGAGTCCCAGAGTCCTCCTTCACGAGCCGCCACTGTTTAGGAACGTAGTAAAACTGTTGTTTGTAAGCATCAAAAGCTTAAAAATGTTTTTTTGCCATTTACCTAAAACATTATTATCAATAACTTGGAACGAAGAAGAAATAGTTAAGTATTATTTGATGTAATTGGTCAAATCAGAGCAGGAGAAAAATGTAAACATCGTTTGAAAAAATGCAAGCTTTGTTTCAAAAAGAGAATTTTTTGTTTCATACAATTGTTAATCCTGTCATTAATTTGAATCGAAATCATTTTAATTTGTGCCACTGTTTAGTGGCGGTGCACAGTGGGAAATATTGGACAAAATTCTCGCCACTCGCCAATTTTCATCGTCTCGTCTTGATTTTTTTTTAATAATCTCGTTGTAAACTGAATATTCATATTCCGGTGAGGTTTTTTCGAAAAAGCTTTTTTTTTAATACTTAGGGAGCGCCCCAACCTCAATGATGTCGAAGAAAAAATGTTTAAATACTCGATGTTCAGTTGTAGAAAAAAATGTTTAAAAAGTATCTGCTATTAATAAAATTGATTATTATGACCCTTGATGATATATTTTGAGGTTAGGTTTTTGAAGAAATCAATCAATTTTATTAATATCAATTAAATTAAATAATAATCAATTTTATTAATAGCAGATACTTTTTAAACATTTTTTCTACAACTGAACATCGAGTATTTAAAAAATTTTTCTTCGACATTGAGGTTGAGGCGCTCCCTAAGTATTAAAAAAAGGGTTTTTCGAAAAAACCTCACCGGAATATGAAAATTCAGATTACCACGATTAAAAAAAAAAAATCACGTCAAGACGATGAAAATTGGCGAGTGGCGAGAATTTTGTCCAATATTTCCCACTGTGCGGTGCTTAAAAGACGAACAACTTGAATAATTATTATAAATCAAGTCTTATTACTCGTTTGTCCGATCACTTATTAGTCCGGGCGAATTAAGTTTTTTTTCAAAAATCGGGCCTAACTCGAATTTTATGGGCTTAAAATTAAATAAAAAAAATACACAGAACAAAAACTTAATTTTGTGTGTTTGTAGAGGTCGAGCGTCATATTGTTTATAATAAAAAAAAAACTCTTTTCGGTTTTCGCTTATATATCTGAAAATAAGCCTCTTCGACATGAGGTATACTTATCGATTTTGTTCCTGAGGAAATTTGCTACAAGGATAGGCGTTTGCGAAATCTCAAAAAAAAATTTTTACATCACAAAATTAGCAGTGAAAAAAAGTGCACAATTTTCAGAATTAAATAAAAAGAACGAATTTGTATGAATTGCCAAGTCAAGATATCGAAATTCAGCAAAAAAGATCGAAAGGTAATTACATTATCTCGCGTCTGTGTAAATTTCAGATTTTTAAGTTGCAAAATAAAAAAGTTATTAACAAAAAATAAAAAAAACAGTAATATATAATACGGAAACGGTAACGGTAATAGGTCCTTTTCTCGGCAAATTTTATATATAATTATTTCAAACTAATTTCAAAAAACAGATTTTTTTAAAAAACAGCATCTCGATCCGACCAATAGGAGCCTCTTGGTCAGATCAAGACACTTTTTTGATAAATTTATGTTTTTTAAGGCACTGCTTGATGCAATTGGTTTGATATTTGTATATTAAAAAACCGCCAGTTTCTCTAATTTCGATCCTTTTTGCCGAATTTCGATATCTTGACTTGGGCAGAAGATATACGCCCTCGCGTAATCGACTTCATAATTTTGCAATAGGCCGCCATTTTGAAATTGGGGGTCCGGATTGCGGGTATTTGTTGAGCACCCCAACGGTTATCTTTTCCTGTAGTTTCATTCAATTTCATTCAAATTCGTTCTTTTAATTTAATTCTGAAAATGTTGCTCTTTATTTTTCACTGCTAATTATGTAATGTAAAAAAAAAAATTCGAGTTTTCACAAAAGCCTTTCCTTGTAGCAAATTTCATCAGGAACAAAATCGATAAGTATACCTCATGTCGATTAGAGGCTTATTTTCGGAGGTATAAGCGAAAAACTGAAAAGAGCATTTTTTTCTTTAGTTACAATACAAATTAAACAATATGACGCTCGATCTCTACAAATACACAAATTTAGGCTGTTGTTCTGTGTATTTTTTACTTAATTTAATGCACATAAAATTCGAGTTGGGCCCGATTTTTTAAACAGGCATGTGTTTGGTCTAATTCGCCCGGATTATATCGCGTGTCCAGGAAACGGTTGCTCAAGTAATCAGAACCATATAGATATATGTAAAGCTTACGCAATAATTAATTAATACATAAAAATATCATTATACCTTATCGCTTATGGTATATTTACATTCGAATTTTATAAACAAATGTAAAACAATATCCTTCCCGCTTAGTTGCAACCTTGTGTTTCTTATTTTTTTTTTAAATTTATTTAAGCATTTATTGAGCTCTCAAACAATTTTGTTAAATACACTTTTTTAACGAAAACAAAAATTAAAGGCACTTTGCTTATGGAAAATTTCATATTTTGAAATTTGTTGGATTCTCTGTATGTTTTAGTACATATTTGATTACTGCTCATGGCTTCTCAAGATAAGCAAAACTTTTTATCAAGAATAACTTTTTCTCGTAAAATTAACAATAAAAAAGTTTACAAGAGTGCGGTACCCCGGGGACACATTGTATATTTTCCCAATTATTTTTATTTGTTATCTCACACCTTCCTGCGTATCTTTCTGATGGAGGAGCCACATAGTTGATTTATATTGGTTGAACGAGTGTGGTGTGATAACTTGTGGTTTGAATAATAAATGAATTGACGAGCATTCGTTATATTTGTGTTCTATTTATCTGTTCCTGATTGACGCTATGATATTTTTACAGTGAAGTAATTTAAAAAACGTTTAATTTTTTCCGAATTGTTGAATTGAAGAGAGGTTGTTCCTGTGTCGGTAGGTTGCACAATTAATTCTTGTAAGTATATCATTGCTGTTACTCCTTTTTCATTTCTATTTAATATTACACCTTTGTACGCATTTCGAATGTAATTTCCAATTTTCTGTTTTAAAAGGATAGAAACTGATGCATCTCTGGTTGCCTATATTATAGCGAAAAGTAGTAGAGAACAGCCCCTTTTGTATTCCAAAGTATCTTTTTAAAACAACGGGAAAAAGTAGCAAAATTTCATATCACATTTGGCAACGTATAAACGCAGACAATAAAGCCAAAATTAATTGGGATAGGTAAATAATTTATGAGATTATTTTCTAAATATAAAGGTTTTTTACAATTATTTGTTCATAGAATTTTTTATATAGCTGTATTTTAATAAATAAACTGATTCGATTTTATTTTATACTTTGTGGAATAAAATTACCAAAAAATATTTATTCATAAATCACATTGTCTGACCTTTAGTTCGCTTAATTTGTAATAGATGTCGCACTAGTAAAAATTAATTATTGAGTTGACTCGGGTTATTTTTAACGAGCTGTTACTGTGGTTAATTTGGTATAACCTTTCTGGTAGTCATGATTTCTGTTAATAATTGATAAGTAGATATTTAAGGGCGCCATATTCTTTAAATAATGTTGTCCGCAAAGACAAATAATTTCAAACATGTAATTGAATAATCTAAAGCTTATCAAATAATAGGGATGTTGTCATGCCACCTGAAATTTTCAAAGACGCCGCAGTAAAACGAATAAACAGATGCAAAAAACGATCAAACCATCAAGGTTTTAGGTACTGAAATCTACGAAAATACAAACTTTTTTATATATAATTCCACAGGTAAATATTACTTGCTTAGTCCTACATATTCTTTACTTTTATTTATAAGTACGTGAAAATAATTCTTAAAATGTGGGGTTAGGATAACAGCAAACGCATGTTTTACAAACGCTTTTTTTTAGTTATTATTTTATTTGAGTAAATTTAAATGGTAACAATGAATAAACAGAACACCAAGGATTTTATTTTTGTGCTTACTTTTGTTGTACACGATTTACTTTTCAAGATTCAGTACCTAAAAACGCCAGAAATCTCACTATTTCTCGATCAGGGATATGGTCACCTTAAAGAAAGTCATGTTCATTTTAGGCATATTAATGTATAAAAGTATATAATATAACAGTGCAAATCCATACTCTTTTATAGTTTTGTGAAAACTATTTATAATTAATATAGATACCTATATACAGTATGTCCACGGTTAGAGTGGATAAGAGGGAAAACATTTTTATTTTTAATTTTACTAGAAAAAGTTATTCTTGACAAAAAATTTTGCCTGTTAATAGAATATGGTTGCCATAAAAACTTTAATTTTACGTATACAGGGCGATCGGAGAATTAACAAAATTAAAAACGTTGAACAATAATTTGCTTTTATTTTTAATAATAACTGAAAGTTATGTTATAATTATGATTTGTGAATAAAGCGGTTTACTTTGGTATAAACGCAAACAAAAAAAAATATTTTTAATAATATCAAGAAGTAATTCTTGATTAAAAAAATTCGCGTCTTGTTAATATAAATAGAATTTTAACTGTGATTATACATAATAATGAGAAAATATAAAAAATATCTATGACATATTTTGTTCAAAAATTGTGTAAAAAAGTATGTACAAAAGGATAGCTTAAGACTAACTTTTTTTGAGAAATATTCAGTTCACTTTACTTGAAAAATTAGTTTTACTTTAATACCTCCAATTTAAACAGAAATTATGTGGAATAGTGCAGTTTAATAAATGTGTAAATAAATAAAAGTAAGAAAAAAATAAATAGAATACTAAATTATTATAATTTTGAAATTATATATTATTATTTCATTAAATTAACTAAAATACAGTAAAACAGGAAAAAATAAAAAAAAAATCATAAAATAAAATTATTTATTTTTATTAATTTGATTTTCTATAGTATATTGTGGATCCACATATCTTTTCCATGTGGAATATTTTTGTATACCTACTATTTCAGGTAGTATACAATTTTTATAAAATTGTTCCAAAGGTACCATTGATTTTTTTCCATAATTCTTCATATTTCTTAATTTGTTCTACATAGAACTGGTTGTTTTGACCACTACAGGTGTATTACGAAATAACAGACTTCTTCCGGTTATATTTCAGATACAGGGACAGTATCTGAAAGTAACAATAGAATTTCACCAGATAATCTATTTTATAAACATAAAAACATAGTTACATATTTTTACCTATAGCGCGTCGCTATAGCAGTAAATGGACTAAAAAAAATTGAATGAATTGACGTCCGCTATTTTATTGTTGAAATGTGCAGGGGAAGGCAATAGAAAAGGTGTCTTATCTCGTGAGAAAATTTTTTTCATTAGCAACAATTTTTTTTGAAACAATTTGGGTCGAAAATCAGTTTTTCCAATATATTGGAAAAACTATTGGTTTTAGAAAAAAGTGTTCAACAGACGAAATATGTGCAATAAAAAGACCTACAAAATGATTTCGGATCGTAACGCGTTATGAAAGAGCTAATATACATAATGATTATGTAAAGGATAGAAAATAGAAATATTTTCAGAACAAAAATCTGCGATCGCAAATTGGTGTTTTTATTATTTTATTATCCTTCTCTTTTCATATGCAATTATGAGATAGCAAGAGAGTGGGATGGACGTATAGGCTGGACCACTCATCATCTGGCGTTTCTCGTATCTTGTTTAGATGTATTTAGTCGGAATTTGCATGAATCAAATAATCGTACTATTTTTTACTATAAACGTATTTCCTATATAGCGACATCTATATGAATATTGTAGTACTTTGTTAGATGAAACGAGGAAATTATAAAAATCGATGGTTATATTTCGAATGAAAAAGAGTTAATACAATTTTCCAAAATAAAAAAATCGTAGCAAGCTTAGGACTTGCAATTTTGAATAACTTCCAAATAAGACTGAAATAAGTGCATTTCTTGAAAAGAGTGATAGAGGGCACGAAAATGAGCAAAATGAGCTTCATGTGAATTTTTTTTTCAATTTAAAACGTAATGTTTTAGACCATCATTTGCTTAATAAATGTTGCTTATTTTCGTTCCGTTTTTTTTATCATGTCCTTTTCAAGGAATACACTTATTTAAAAAACACTCTGTATATGTCTGTTTAGTTCTAAGTTTCTTTAAATAAATTATACGAATTTCACTTTACAACATTTTGGTGACACTGGATAACTTTTTTTTCAGGATATTCACCTACCAGGACGATGGGAGACACCTACAAAAAAAGTAAAGGAAATGCAGGGTTGGACGGGGTACAATTCCAACTGAATCTCCTCACCGTGTTTTTACTAAACTCCATCCGTAGCCGGAAAAACTGGAAGATCTCCACGGAAAACCAAGAGGCTGGAAAATATGACGATATCGTACTGGAACTACCGAATAAAAGCATTTTGCTGCAGGCCAAGTTCAAGCAAAACAAGAAAATCAACATGGACCAACTCTTTTCGTGTAACTCTAAGTCGAGCGACTTCAGTCTTCTTAAATATTTTTTCTCATATCTTGAGGTTAAGTCTGAATCTGTCGAGAAAACTTTTATCGTTTGCACAAATGCGCGTATGGACGAAAAAGGTTTGGAACCCTTTTTAACACGCCATTTTGTTACAGCTGACAGTACGCTTCACTACGAAGAAGCCACTTGTCCGTTTTTTACCTTTAACGAAAACGCCGTGCCTGATTTAAAAGCTAGCGCGTTGATTTACCTGGATAGAAATTTACAAGGCAAAAACATCGACAAAGCAGTAGTGACAGAAGAAAACATAAAGGACTTCCTTAATCATTTTCAATTTTTTTCAAATTACCCAAGCGGACACAAATTGGAGAAAATTATCGAACAGTTATTGTCGCGCTTGAACAACTCTAGTTTATACCACAAGGTGTCGCCCCAAGACATGTATAAGAAGGTAGAAGATTGGTTCAAACAGCCAAAAGGTGAATATCTGACGGAAGTCCGAGCTAGAGGTATGTTTGTCGAAACAAAGAGCGACAAATATTGCGAAAAATTGAAGAATTACAAAGTGTCATTTAAACGAGATGGCTTCAACTTAAAGAATCCGAAGAGAATTATCCATATGATTCCGGAAGGACGGCACATTTTGCAAGCATTGAAAATTTATTATACCTTACAAAAACACGCAGGCGGAAAATTGTACATAAATCCTGACGATACAGTGGAAGTACAAAAACAAATCATAGAAGCTTTTGGTAGTCCGCGTCACTCCTTCTTGATAATAATTGGGATTAAAATTACTGGACAAACCGCCATAGAGGAACTAAGTAGCAAATTGAAGGCCGTTCTAGAGGAACACCGTTTTAAGAAAATCATTCTTGTAGCCGAGAGTAACGATAGACTAAGCCAACAATTTGAATTAGACGATACTCTCCACGTCGACGGATCTGTGAAGTTCGAAGATCTCTCAGTTGACTGCCAGAATAGGTTACTAAAGCAGAACAACATACTTTTTCAAGGAGAGCAGACCAGCTTGGAAGAACTACTAGCAACACGAACAAATGTGGATTGGGCGAGAGCTATAGATTCTGAAATACTAGAAAGGCTAATCAGAAATAAAATGATTAAAGTGGGAGAACCTTTAAATTTAGATGAACCCACTTCCCGGTACTACATAAATCGTATGTTTGAAAGACAAATGTGCAAGAGTAGGATTAGTGAATCGCAACCATATTTAAATGTGTACAGTAGTAATAAAGCGGAAAAAAGGATTTTTTCGGAAATAAACATTTATGACGTGAACGAGCACGTGGTACTAATCTCGGACAACGCCGGAACTGGAAAGAGCATCGTCCTTACCAAAATAGCGATGGCGATAAGAGAGAAACATCCCCACTTGTGGGTAATAAAAGTTCAACTCACTAAGTACACTAACGTCCTACGGAACTTGCTAACAAATCGCGTAAAATCCGTAAATGTAATGGAGTTTCTAAATTCCAAAAAGACAACTAACCTGAGCAATCAACTAGAAAGGTACCTGTTCTCCATCGATAAAACAGTTGTTCTTATGGTCGACGCGATCGACGAAATCAGTCCCGATTATACGGAACTCGTTCTCGACCTGCTGACCCAGTGCCTACAAGCAACTAACTTTGCCAAACTGTTCGTTACCACCAGACCCCACATGGTCCGAGAATTGGAAGTAGTTTTGAAGGTGCAACCGTTTGTATTGCAACCCTTCACAGAACAGAACCAGGTCGATTTCCTCACTAGTTATTGGGTACATACTTTAAACTTAGATAATGAAAATAAAGGAAAGTGTGAACGGTACGCAATGGCATTGCTAGACTCGATGTTAGCGTGGACCAAAGGATATAGCAACAAGAAAGACGACTTTACAGCGGTCCCGCTATTACTCAGTATGTTGGCTGAGATTTTCCAAGAGAGCATAAAGCTGAATGAGTCTTCAGACTGGGAAGGGTGCAAGGAGTACTTAAAGGGGACTAGACTAAAACCGAAATTACCGGAAAAAATTAAAATTAAAGAATTATACGATATGTTTATTGAGAAAAAAAGAGACATCTACATATACAAAGGAAATCCAAGCGGGAACTCGCTCGCCAATACGGCGCTGATTGCACAGTTCGACGAATCTGTTAGTTACCACAGAAGACTCGCTTTGGAAGCGATTTTATTTAAAGAAGATTGTCAACTTTTCTCGTGTTATCAACAACGTTGTGAAGATAGAAACAATAACGCCCTTAAGATAGGAATCGTGCAGAGACCAAACGACGAGCCTCACTTTATTCACAGGACTTTCGCAGAATATTTCGTGGCTGAAAGTCTACTTCACGAATTGCAACTGCAGCTACAGAGTCCAAACGTAAAATTTCAAGCGTTCTTCATCGACAAATTATTACAGTTCCCCGAGTACATAATTATCCGCACCTTCCTCGACAATTGTCTACAAAAAGTCGTATATTCTATACCTTCACAAATTTTCAAGAAATATCAGTCCCATATATGTCACGAGTACTCTTGGAAAAATGCCCATAAACTTATTCATTTGTTAGCAGGAGAGGGTTGTGTCGCAATTCTACAGCTCATCCTCAAATGCGTACATTTCAAAATTATCAGAGACAAAGAAATCAACACCGAAGATTTGGCATGCCACATTTTCGATAACAAGAGAAATGTTTCTCAATATCTTGCGCGAAAAATTTTAATTAACAAAAAAAATAACAAGAAAAATAAACTAACATTTATACAGACGATGGTACAACGGGGTGGGATCAACATCAGGGATAGGTTTGGCAGGACACCACTACACTACGCGGCTAGCAGCGGCCACTTCGAAATGACGAGGTTCCTTACCGTGCAAGGAGCAAAAATCGACATTGTAGACCAAAACGGAATGACGCCGCTGCATTTCGCTGCTTGGAATGGTCACTTGGACACAGTGAAACTTCTTCATGAACTGGGAGTAGATTTAAACGTTAAAGATATTGATGGCAACACTGTAGGCCATTTAGCCGCCTCGAATGGTCACTTGGACACCATAAAATATCTCCACGAGCTGAGTGCAGATTTAAATGTCGGCGATAACAACGGTCGCACGCCACTGCATTTTGCTGCGGCGAACGGTCACTTGGACGCAATTAAATTCTTTCTCGAACTGGGTGTAAACTCCAGCGTTGGCGATAGCTTGGATAGCACGCCACTGCATTTTGCCGCCGGACGGGGGCAATTGGCGGTTGTCGAATTTTTCGCGAAACTGAACGCGGATATTACCACCAAAGACAGAAAAGGCCGCACACCGTTGCATTTAGCCGCTAAGAATGGTCACTTGGACACAGTCAAACTTTATAATGAGCTGGGCGTAGGTTTCAATATTGAAGATGATAACGGCAGCACGCCACTGCATTTTGCAGTCGAGGAGGGTCAATTAGCTGTTGTCGAATATATGCTGGAATCCAGTCGTAGTGTCGGTCTCAAAGAACGTACGGTACTACAATTTGGCACCACATACGGTCCTTTGGGCTCAACCGAAATCCATATTAGGGATCGAAATGACCGAACGGCTCCGCAACTAGCCCTTTCTAGGGATCACCTTCAAATTGCCGATTACTTTTTAAATAGAAATAACAAAAAGGCGCAAAAGCTGAAAGTGTTATTATGGATATTTCTAACCATTTCGGCGTCTCTATGTCTCTTAGCAACTTTTTTCTTTTTTAATGCTATTCACAATAATTGAAGGCATTTTGGAACGATGGAAAATGAAATCTAACCCTGTACCTTTTCGTGGCATGACAATGATTTAGGGAATATGAATATGTATCCGAAGATGGAAATAGGGAAGTAAGAATGTATGTTTTGTAGGAAAATGTGTGGATTCCTGTTTATTCAAGTACCTACCTCTACACTATTAACACTATGTTTCGTCACTGTTAATAATGAAGATATGTCAGGGCCTGTTCAACCCCTATAATAAAAAATCACTGGATGATTCTAGTCACCTGAGGTGAACCTTAAACATTGCCGATAAATGAAGCAGCAGTCAGTGGAATGAATCATAAAATGTAAAAGAATTTGATCCAAAATGTCAATAATATCTTACAAATATATTTCTTGCTTGTTTTATTTCCCACCCAAGTAATCAATACCTCTGTTTTTTTTTTGTAGTTGCACAGGTGTTATGAAATCGGTAGCTTTAGTAAATGATTGATCGGTACAAGTTATGCGAGTAGTTTTTAAGATTAGAGTTTAGAAAATGCCAGAAGGGAAATGTATACTTTGGTGAGGGAAAGTCTTGCTAGTAGTTGTTGTATTTTGAACACGGATTAGAGAGATTATATCAATTAATGTTTAAATCAGAATCGAATTAAATATTACGAGAAATTACATAATGTTGATATAGGATGATAATGGAAGTGAAAAACAGAACCAGCCATACAGAGCCGTTTTCAGGAACTGCGTCAAGATTGTAGAATAACGCTCAGACCCGTCGATTTTAGATTAGATCTTTGCTGGCATTATTGACTTCGCCACTTTCACCCCCCAAGTATCACCCCAAAATATTTAAGTGGCATTGGGGGTTGAGTAATATCTCTTTTGAAAGCTCTTCCAATTCTCTTTACAACAGACTTTAAATTTTATAATTCCGCCCAATACTTATTAAGAATTTTGATTTTAAAGTTGAAACTTATGTACAAACAATTAGTAACGGTAAAAATGTCAGTCATTCGAGTTAAGTACGCCAATGGTATAAATTTAGTATTTCTTGCGTTACATTGGTTTTTGGCGATTTGTTATCACTTTCGTAAAAAAAACACAATTGTAAAAAACAGAAATGAATGCTATACACACACAATGAACGTAAAATTAGTGGATTCCAAATTATTTTCTAGTATTATTTGGAAGCGTTGGTTGGTAGTTTATTTAATAGTGTTTTTGAAAATTAAACACTATGGTTTATTCCATTGCGGAAAGGGTAGATATCATTTTGCTTTACTTTATGAACAATAAATGTGCGAATAGAACAGCTCAGCTATTTAATGAACAACGTCAAGATCGACATGTCAGGAGGTATGTTCTATAGTAAAAAAATTTCAAGAGACAGGGAACGTAGCCAATAAAAAAGGAGAAATTGAAAAACCTATAGTTAATGAAGCTAGTGAAGTTGCAGTTTTGGGACAAGTTCATCTTGATCCTACATTAAGTACGAGGCAGCTGGCATCTGTGTCTAGGATCAATTGAACTAGCATAAGAACCATTTTGAAGAAGAATAAATTCCATCCATATAAAATACATTTAGTCCAGGATGATTATGACCGCCGTTTGCAATTTTGCGAAATAATGAGTGAGCGAGCAGGAAACGATCCACAGTTCCTTTTTACATCTGTAACGGGTCTGAGCGTTTTTCTACAGTCTTGACGCAGTTCCTGAAAATGGCTCCGTTTCGTTTTCATTTGGCCACCCTGTATAATGAATTATTATAACCCTCTGCTAATCCAAAATATTAAATTAAGCTTTTGTTTAAACTTATTTTTAGTGTACAAACATTGCAATTGTAACAGTAAATGTTCCTATCTATTTCTTTAATAGATGTAATAAATTTTAACTATCTATCTTGTGGACTTTATTTATCTTTATTTTATATTTATGTATTAAATTACCTGACGCCTAACTAGTGATAGAAAAAATTTATGTTTACTATTAATGAATTGGCATTGATTTTAATTTTCACCGATTTTCGGTTAGGCAAAGAAGCGAACGAATAATGTCTTGAAATTATTTGCAGCAACTGATACTCGTAAGTAGGAAATGAGAGATACCGTAAATTTTAGATATATGTCGGCATCACCCTTGCAACCGCTTATGAATTCGTACCCACTCGAGGAACTGTCACCGTTCATGGAATATTGAAGGGCTTGTTTTTGTTTATGTTACAGAAATATTTAGAGTACCAAATTGTCATCTTTGCTGGGTTAAGTGTGTGTGAAAGACCATCATTACCTAAATTTTGTAAACACTTCCTTATAATTATGGCCATGTAAAAAGTAAACTTATAGGGTAGAGGAATGTACTGGGAAACGACTGCATCATTCAGTTGATGAGACAACCATAGAGCCGTGTGGCTCTTATTATTGGTATTATTGTTATTGTTTATTTTCGTGTATATATAAATATATATTGTTAGTTGCCTTGACAATATAAAACATTGTATTTGTCACAGTTGTCACAAATACATTTTATAGATCCATTGACGATTTATAATTGTAACTACTGAAAAAGCGCTTATCAAAAGTGTTATTGACGATTTTGGAGAAGTTGCTGCAAAGAAGGGCAAAGCCCGGTGAGTAAGAACATGATTTTTATGTAGTTTATTAATCTCGTGAACTGTTAGTACGCGACAAATATTTTCTCTGAACAAGGGACCATTCATAAATCAATTCGTCTATGCCACAATATACGTATTTTTTTCCAATTTTTAATATTTGAATACGCCCGGTACATGTGAAAGAGACATCTTGAATATTTCGCTACATTGGAATAATTAATAATTTTGTGTAACTGATTTTGTGAGTGAACCCTAGGTAGAATAAGTTTGTCGAATGCATCACATTTTGATTAGTTGCTTTATTTAGTTTTCTTTTTCTTTTATTTTAATATATACAGTCCACTTGAAATATCCATTTGGGCCCCACCAATATTCATTTAAAAAATTAACGGCTGTGACAAGTACAATGACAGGAGTCAAAAAATATAAATTGTTCGGAGATGATTCAATTAGACATTTGCTATTTTTGTTGGCCTTTCCTACAGTGTTTCAAATTGTCAAGATCAGATTAGCTTTCGCGAGAAAATCGAATTTGAAATTTGAGCTCATTTTTAGTGGTGCCTTATTTATGATATAGCAGTGTAGTTTATATGTTTACATCGCAATTTTGGTCAACTTGCCTAAATATTTTTATATAAGTTAATATGCGGTATATAATAACAATAAGTCAGAGTAATTTTCAACCCCCGGCCAGGTGTGAAAAACGATAAAATAAAGGAATTTTTCAAGATTCAAGAGATTTTTATTCAAAAGACGTAAAAGCTATATAAAAAAGTTTCTATAAAAGTTGTAGAGCATAAAATTCTACATAAAAATCTATTGACTTTTACTTGTACTATTAAAATTAACAAAGTTAGGCAGAGTAGAATTTAAGGAATGATTTCAGAAATTTAAAAATTTACAACAAGCAGAAACATGAATGAATTATCTATATTTTTTTCAATCTATTCTAAAAATGTAAACTACCTATATTTTCAGAGAAATGGTTATATTTTTTAATTTTTAATAAAAAGTTATAATAATTTCACAGTTTTTTATCTTTGTCGTAAAACAAATTTCGACAGCAACATTTCATTATTTTAAATAATCAATCGAATGGCATAGAAAAAAATTGTTTTAGTGTTAAATCATAAAAATTAACGATTAAAAAATTGAAATTGTTATAACTTTTTTATTAAACATTAAAAAATATCTATTTCTCAGAAAATATAGTTTAAATTTTTTTGGATTGAAAAAAAATTATAAAATTCATTCATTTTTCTGCTTGTTATAATTTTTTAAATTTCTGAAATCATCCCTTAACTTCTACTTTCCCTAACTCTGTTAATTTTAATAGTATAAGAAAAAGTCAATGGATAATAATTTTTATGTATAATTTTATGCTCTACAACTTTTAAAATAAACTTTTTTTATAGCTCTTACCCCTTTTAAGTTATCTTGAAAGATCTTTATTTTATCGTTTTTCAACCCTGGTCGGGGGTTAAAAAAAAATACTGTCATTTATTGTTATTATACAGGGTGGGACATTAGTGTGTGAAAGTATAATAACTCCCTTGTTATTCATAATATAGAAAAAAAGTTTATATAAAAGTGGTACAGTATCAAAAAACTTAAAAAATAAATTTAATTTTAAACACACAGGGCGATGAATAAAAATGGGACACGCCAAATATTACATTTTTTAAATGGAACACCCTGTATATTTTTTAACATTTGGATTTCTGAGAAAATTCCATATGTGGCAATATAAACAGTTTAACGTTTTAGTGCGGGCTTGCCAAGTTATGTAGAAAATTTTTCGAATTTTGGAAAAAACATAACTTCGAAGAAGTTGTATTAATTAACTTTCAACTACTAACACTTGGAGCAAAAATATTTGACAGAGCTATAGGCAAATGTTAAGCAAAGACTCCTGTATTAGCTAATATCGATATTTTATATGGGGCATTTTTTATAATAGGATCATTTTAAGAAAGTTCAAACTTGATTTTCTAACATTTTTCAAATGGAACACACACATTATTCACATATCAGTCCATTTCAACTTTTATTAAGTATGTTCTACACCTAAAGTTGTTAGTTTTTAAGATATAGCAACATTTCTGGAAAAACCTAATTTTTATTATTTTCGGTCGCACGAAATGGCTTTGGAAAAAACTATCACTTTGTGCCTACTTGTCAGTTCATAATTATCATTCCATTTTGAGTTAATTTTTTAGTTAACATTTATTTGTGGTATTTCTAAAAATGATTGTATTATAAAAAATGCGCTGTATAAAATATCGATATTAGCTAATATAGGAGCCTTTGTCTAACATTTGCCTATAACTTTGTCTAATTATTTTGTTCCAAGTGTTAATAGCTAGTTAATAGTCATGTTTTTTCCAAAATTCGAAGAATTTTCTACATAACTTGACAACCTCGCACTAAAATGATAAACTGTGCAATATATAAAATTTTCTCGGAAATCCATGTTTAAAAATATACAGGGTGTTTCATTTAAAAAATGTAATATTTGGCGCGCACTGTTTCTACTCATCACCCTGTATGTATCACATTAATTTTGTAGTTTAGGTTTCTTGATACTGTATAACTTTTATATAATTTTTTTTTCTGTATTATGAATACAGAACAAGGAAGTTATTTTACTTTCTCACACTAATGTCCCACCCTATATACCTCAAACTAATTTATATCAAAAATTCAGGCAAGTTGACCAAAATTGCGATTTAAAGGCCCATTTAATTGGACTATACAGGGTGTGCCATTTAACACTCCCGCTGCCAATATCTCCGAAATGAAAAAAATTATTTTAGTTCCGGAAACTGAGGTTGTCAAGTCTCTTGGATCGCTTAAAATTACAGTTATAATTGTTAGTTCAAATCTTTTTGTATAGATGGCGTGGCGATACTAAAAAAATTTTTGATTCCTGGAACGTGGAAAAGCTGTCAATCTGAAAGATCATTAAATTTTGAATAATTTTTATAATATAAAGTTTTTTCCAACATTTACTTGTTTTCGAGATATGTCGACTTCAATATGCAATGTATGACCTAGCAGGAAAATCTATTATCCTATTTAAATCACATTGAGAGAGTATTATTTTAAAATATTATTATAATCCACTTTATCCACACCACATACTAACTAACAAACAATAAATTATTAAAAAACAAATGATCAACTACAGAAACAAAATATACAATAGTAAATCGTGTAAGGGGCAGAGACGAACCGTATTTTATCAAATATTATTAAAAAATTCAGTCATAGGTGGCTTATGTGATTTGTTTCAAATAAAACATTTATGACAGATGGCACATATTAGTTTTCCAATAATTACTAATCTCAGCTTGCATCTTTTAATTTAACTATGCTAGTTATAAGATTTACTATTGTACAATTTTTTCTTTCTGTAGTTGATCATTTGTTCTTTTTTGATAATTTATTGTTTATTAATTAGTATGTAGTGAGAATAAAGCCATTATAAGAATATTTTAAAAGAATATTTTGTCTCAGTGTGACTTAAATAAAATAATAGATTTTCCTGTTATATCATACATTGCATATTGAAGTCGGCATATCTGAAAAACAAGTAATTATAGGGAAAAACTTTATATTACAAAAGTTACTTAAAATTTAACAATCTTTCAGATGGACCGTATTTCCGTATTCCAGAATCAAAAAATTTTTTAGTATAGCCACACCATCTATACAGAAAGATTTGAACTAACAATTCTAACTGCAATTTAAAGCTATTCTAGGGACCTAACAACTCCAGTTACCGAAACTAAAAAATATTTCTTCATTTCGAGATATTGGTAGCGGGAGTGTTAAATGGCACACCCCATAGTGGCGTGTAAAATTTTAAAAGGGTTTTATAGTTCCTCACGCTGCGCTGAACTGTAAGTGTACTATTTCTGATATTTTAATCACGCATGTATTCATGGTTGCCTAAATTTCGAAATTTCTTAATTTTTTATGAAATTTGTTGAACATGTCGATTCAGACTGAAGATTTCTGATTTTTTTTCATGAAGAAAATACGCACTGAAAAGATTTTCACATTAAACATTCATTCAATAAATTTTTCTACTCAATAACTATTTCAGTTGGTAATTAATACAAGGTGTTTCAGGTTTTAATCGAAGAAATTTTAAAAGGCGATAGAACTCGCAACAATAAAAATAAAAGTTTATTTTTAATTTTTCATTTTCGAGACACAAGGTGGGGCATCCTAAATATATGTTTTAAAGAAGGTTACAAGGTTCATTAGAAAAAAAAGATAGTAATTTTATTAACGAAATTAAACTTACTTTTCTGGGAGGGGACAGATAAACGAAATTTATTTTTTTTCACGACAAGTAAGTACATACAGGATGTTACAATTTCGCTTCTCACTCAGGGATCTCGGAAACGGTAAGAGCTACGAAGTAGCTTAAATGGGGGCAAAGTTGCGTAATCAGGGGACCAACATTATGCCTCTAAAAAATCAAGGCTAACATGATTAGTTTTCGAAATACTTGAAAAAAACCGAAATTTTGGAAATCCGATTTTGTTTAATTTGTGCCTTATTTGAGGTGATATTGAAAAAGGAAGAACACTTTCTCATGGCCACTTTCTACCGTCTATCGACTGGCATAATCAATTTTTATATGTAACGTTTCATCTCTCCAGGACCATCATCAACTTCATGTTTTTAAATACGACCCTAAAAATTCGATTACATTTTTTGCAAGCCTTCATATCCCCTAATACTGTACTGCTTCAGCCCGAACCAGATTCAGATGTTTTGTCTCGAAAAATTCATCTTCAGTGTATTCGTTCCAAATTTATCTAAATTTTTTATTTAGATTTCTTTGTTTATTGAATTATCGTACACTGTAAGTGTCGCTAGATCCTGTGAAATCCATCTAGTTATTTAAACTATTACCACCACGCGTTATAATAAAACATTTATTATTATTAACTATTACTATCACTTGGTCATACATAACTCAATAAGTTGTCAAAATTAAAACTTTATTACAATTTTAATTTTATTATGACTAATTAATTCTTAAAAATGCATAAGAACAACCAAAACGCCAACTGAATATTATTCTTTAAAAAATTTCACTATATGTTTTTACATTTTCGTTTTGGCAAAGGTTAAAAATGAAGATCAGCGTAATATTATCAAAATTTATCATATCTGTAACTGCAACTGTGAAAGAGCATGTCACATGTATTTGTATGAATATCCTGAAAAAAATAGATTGGAATTTGTTTGAATTTTGAGCACTCAAGAAGCCTACAAATAACTATGGACACGGGAATAAAACTCCAGTAATAAATAAAAATTCAATTTAATAAAGAACAGAAATAATTTGGTGACTATTTGAGTTTTTTAACATTTTCGCAGTTCAAAACAAACACAAAAATCAAATTAACCTTTATAAAAAATATGGGATACAACCCCAAGGGATCAAAATACTGCGGATAATATCTTATTTCAATGAAAAATAGTGTCGGTGTCATAGAAAAATTGCAGAGTACAAGAGATGCTTTCAAAAATTTGATTTTGGGAGGGAATTTTGAGGGAAGATTTCATCCCCAGGACTTTTAATTTGGTATGCGAGGGAAGTACATGTCGAATAGAATACAATAGATCAAAAAAGGAACGAAAAAGTTTGTAACATTGAAAATTTTTTACTATAAGGGTATGTACAGGGTGATTCACTATATTTTGACCCCCCTTTAACTTTTTTGTTTTAAAAGTTATAAAAAAATGTAAAATACAAAAGGTGCAGGACTTTTTATAAATTTTTCGAAAATGATATTTGAAAAACAAATGAAGTCCGAACAAAATGGCCGTGGAAGAAAACATTATTTTTGGCAAATACCCGAGGTAATGGGCCAAAATTTTTGGGGAGCAAAAATATTGCGATTTAGCTAAATTTACCTCAGACCAAAAGTTGAAAGTTAAAGAGATACAGGGTGTTAAATGTAAAATATTATTTCAGTTTTTTTTTTCATTTATTCCTTAACAAATGCGAATATCCCCACAAAATTTTGGGGCTTGGAGTTCTTTGGGTAGAGGAATTGAAATCTGTTCACATTTTGGTTAAAGTTCATAGAGGACGCTAGCTGCAGTAGATTGAATGTGTTAAAAACTTTTTTGTACTTTGAGGTATCTCATCTTTGGTATCAAATTCTTATTTTCCAACATTTTTTACACTAAAAAGGTATACTTTATGAAAGTAGTTATCTCGCATCGTTTTTAATTACATTAAATTACAATTAAGTACCTACAGGTATTATTAATTTAGCGGTAAAGTTTCTTAAGTAGGATTTGGACGAAAATCAAATAATTGAAGTTTTCCACTTGTCTTATTGCTAATTTTTATAAGTATTATTCTTACCTAATTAAAATTACATCTTAGCTTACAATTTAAATTGTACATTATAAATGTGATAGAATGCCGAGATTTTCGTTTTTGGAGTTACATGAAATCAGTTGTTTATGGAGAAATTATAAACGCCTGAGAACAACTTTAGCAGCAGGTTTTAAATGCTGCAGTCATTCCGCGTTAAGGATTTATGATTTAAAATAAGACAATCTTTTAATAAGCGCGATGAAAAATGTATTGAAGTTAGAGGTGGACATTTTGAGCAATTATTGTCAAAAAGGCATATTTTTTACTAATGTTTATTATTTTACTGTTCATTACAATTTTTAATTCTAAGTAAACCCTTGTTTTGACATTTCTAAATTATTTTAATTATTTCAACTATTAGCAGTTTCAGAGCCAAATATCCCGAAAACGGTGGGAGACAGCTACTTTCATAAAGTATACATGTTTTGTGTAAAAAAAATGGAAAATAAGAATTTGACACCAAAGATGAGATACCTTAAAGTACAAAAAAGTTATGTCGTTTTCAACACATTCAACCTACGGCAGCTAGCGCCCTCTATGAACTATAACCAAAATGTGAACAAATTTCAATTCCTCTACCCAAAGAACCCAAAACCCCAAAATTTTGTGTAGATATTTGCATTTATTCATAAATAAATGGAAAGAAACTAAAATAACATTTTACATTTAACACCCTGTATCTCTTTAACTATCAACTTTTGGACTAAGGTAAGTTCGGGCAAAACGAAATATTTTTGCTTTGCGAATCTATCCATGCATTTTGGCCCATTACCTCGGGACCACCCTGTATATTCCCTCATTATTTAAAAGATGTAACAAACGTGAAACAACGCATTTTATTAAAGTAATTATGAAAGAAATAAAAATAAAAAATATTTCAGTGTACTACAAAGAATGCTATTGTATGTAGCTCGCCGATTTTCATTCGCGTCCAATTCCTCAAATGTTGCAAAATACCAAATCATAGTAAAGCATAGTAATGATTTCACGGTGAATGTCCCATGGATATAAAATAAATTACAAATATCTTGTTCTTGATTTAAAAAGTTTTGTCGGTTTTAAATTTTCAAAATGTAACTATGGTTCACTTGGTATAATTTTCTTCAGGCTCCGAAAAGAATGTGAGAGCTTGCAGAACGAAGAAAACTATAAACAGTTGGATTTTAAATTTATCTTGTCGATAATGCATTACTATATAGGGTGTTCCATTTAAAATAACGATGTCGATCGCTACTTCTGGTATAACCGGAACTACCGGAAGTGGTACGTTGATGGCATCATTTTCATTGAAGAGAGCATATCTGATAAACCTCGTAAAAAAAATTCTGAGTCACATTATCTTTGGTTTCTTTGAAACGTTTAATAGGCCACTTATATTACCGTGGCGAATCCTGTATATCGGCAAACAGTCTGGCTTGTGAAATTTCGTTAACCTCATGCGAATATTAATCTAAATTATGCTTGGCAGACTGTAAAAAATTGTTCCTAGTTACAAGATTTTATGGCTAACTTTTTTTGCTAACTAAAGTTGAATAATAATATGTATTAATACATCTATAGCTTGTAGCTGTAAATATGTCCCCAAGCAATGGCAGCCTGTAAAAAATTGGTCCCTTTTTTCTGTCACGGGCTCCCGTCCATATAGCATTTTATCAACGTGTCACAATAACTAATGCGCAGTGGCAACTGGTGGAAATTACAGGGGTTTATTTTGAAAATAAAGTGTCCCACAAAGTGCACTTTCACGATGAACAAATTTAGAAAGAAATTTGCAAAATTTAAATTTAAATTAGGGTTTCACGAAAAAGGTTGCAAGAATATTAGCAAATTAAATTTTTTTCGTAATCACCTGATAAATACAAATGGCTGTCTTTTTATTTTTCTCAAAATTTTGAGTTTTCATAAAGTTATAGCTTTATGAATTTTGAAAAATACCTAGTAGCCCAGTTACTGTAGCTGAAAATACCTCCGAACTTTTTATAACTGCATCGATTTTTCTAAAAATTTAGAATTAGGCTCATCTTACCCTCCACTTCAAAACCTATATATGCGCCAGGTGTGCTTTTTGTTCTTAAGGGGTGAAAACCACCCCTTATTGGAAAAAAAGAAAAATATATAAATTTAACCATTTTATGTCCAAATCTTTTTTATTTATGCGGTATGAGAAATTTCATGTGCTATCTAACATGAAACTTAATGTATCCCAAATTTCCAACCCGGAAAAACCTTTTAAAAACCACCCCTTTGGATGAAAATAATATATATTTTTTTTAACTTGAAATATTTTAATCATGCTTTTTTATTAAATTAAAATTGATTTTTTCGATATCGATTGCAACTTTTCAACCCTAGAAAAATACCCCTTCTTTCGAAAATAAAAAAATATATATTATTGAAAGAGTAGAAACATTTTAAATGTGCATTCGTGTTAAATAAACATTTATTCCCATCTTATAAAATAATTTGAATTTGAAATACGTATATATATACAAAAAAGATCTAAATGCTTCAAAATTCTTGTTTGACCTAAATTTTCCTAAAATTATCACCTATACACGTGTTTATTCTTTTGACGATCACTTTCTTACTTTTTAAGATTTTTAATCGCACAAAGGCTGATTTTGCAGAGAATTGTAAGGGCTACGTGAACTGTTGAGTTGATCTTTTTTAAACCCTTCATTTTTAAGTTTGAAGGGTTTAAAGGGCTCGAAAAGGGTCATTCATATGATAACTTAAAATGGCGATATCTCGTTTATTATTAATTTTCGAGGAATAAAAATAAACTAAATCTTCAGCAAAAATAAAGCTACATTTTTTACTCTTGTATTTTTTTCGTACACCCTTTAATTTTTAAGTTACAGCGTAAAAATAGAATTTTTTTAAAAATTTAAAAAATTAACAATTTCAAAAATTAAGATTTTTTTTCGAAATTATGCTTTGTAAGTGAGCCAAAGACCCAGAACATATTGTTAGAACATAAATGAAGAAATCTGTAAATGGATTGCATTTGATTTCAAATCTGTCGCCAAAGGCACTGATTTATTTATTAATTTTTTCTTAAAAAAATTAGACTATCATGTTATTTCGATCATATTTCCGTTAATTTTGATTCTAAAGAGTTTTAAAATAGCTCATTTTAAAGGTTTTTCAAAATACTTTAAAAAAGGTTCAAACAGTTTTTTTCCTAATATTTATGGTTTTGGCGTTATTTAACTTTAACTGGTTCCAATTTATTCTTTAGCTAACATATAATAATGTTTAAAAATCCATAGATCCATTAGATTTGTTTTTTATTACCTTTCTTTTTGTTCATTACAACTTTTGCGTTAAATCCAATTAAAAAATCAACATTTTCAATGACGAATTACTTGGAAAGTATCGGATTATCCAAAAAACTTTATATAACATTTGTTACTTAAAATTGACTCCTCTATCGATTTCTGTGGTTATTTTGGGCGTAAAAATTTCCACCCCCGAGAAAGGGTGGGAACCGCTCCCAGAGCAAAAACGCACTTTGGCACTATATAAGTTTTGTTCCTTGAGGCATTCTCCACATTCAGTCAAAATTTCACGTCAATCGGTTCAGATAGGTAACATTAAAAATGCTTCCACTTCGCACTTCACACTTCCTAGCCACTTGAGGAACTGTCACTGTGGATGGCCGTTTTGTTTATGTTATAAAATATTTAAAGTTCCAAATTATTATCTCTTCAGGGTTTTTATATAAATATTAGTATTTAGTTTTAGCCTGTGTGTGAAAGGCCAGCATTATCTAAATATTGTAAACACTTCCTTATATGGTCGTGTTTGGTAAAAAGTAAATTGATAGGGTAAAGGAATGCACGAGAACAAAACTGAAGGCCCGGGAAGCAACTGGATCCACTTGACTTCGTTAATCTGATGAGACAAGTATAGCCCTGTGGCATTATCATTGTTGTCGTTTTGATTCCTTTCTTCGATATAAAAAAGTAGCGAACAAGTTGCTAGGGCTGACAGTGGCAGACCGTTAGTTTCTATTTTTTATAACCTGTGTAATTGCCCACATACTTCAGTATTGGAATCGCAATAAATAATGTCACGTCACCCGTTTTTTATTCCGATGGAGACAATGAACCAAACTAATTCCCATGTCCACCCAGCGTCTCCGACATATATAAAAGTATAATTTTGTTAAAAATAAAAAATTAGTGCTTGTATTTATTAGTCGATTATGAAAAAAATACACAGGGCGTTTGGAAAGAAGTGCGGAATATTTTAGGGGGTGGTTGCTCAAGTTATTTTGTGAAAAAAATAAATGTAGGTCGAAATATGCTTCGTTTCCGAGATGCAGTGTTTAAATTTTAATTTTTATTAATTATTTCAAAGAGTTTTAAAGATATTGACTCGAAATTTGAAAAGGGCTTTGGAGGGATAAATGTGCATTTTTTTGGGGTGATCCGAATATTTCTACTTGCCCTAGTAGTAGCCCAGTCATTATAGACATGAAAGAGCCTGTTTCGGGAAAAAAATGCTATTAGAAGTTTCTCTGCGGAATATTGTTCGGAAACCTGTTATAAATAAAATATCAAAAAATCAACTCGAGGCTAGTTGGGAAACTTTGTTAAAACAATGGTCAAAATTATGGAAAAGTGTTTTTTTGACTCGCGTAAAAAAATATTATTCATAGCGAAAAAAAGTTTATACAAAAAAGGTAGGTATTAAATAAGCCTATAAAATGAGAACAGTCCGATTAAATTCCGATAATTTGTTTCTGCACAAGAGCTCAAAAATGGTCGAAAATTGACGTTTTTTTCAATTGCTAATAATTAATGCAATTTTTATCGCAGACACTTGTAATTCGGGATTTTTGAGGCTTTTTACACCCTTAATAAGTGGTAAAAATTTCAGCCCGAAAGCTTCATCGGTTTGGCGTTGGCGGAAATTGTTATCTAAGATGCTATTTTCAATTCATTTTTCCCAAGCTCACAAGCGTTGTAGGGTTTCGATCATTAGTTGTTTTTGTACCTAAATAGTTGTATTGACATATGCATTTACTGAGAATTTAGTTTTTCAAATTTAATTTGTTTAAAAATGACTGAAAAAATGTTAATATTTATTAAATTGTTAAGATAGGTAATTATTATAAAATAAAATAGTAACCTCTTTACTTTAATTTTCTTCGAATTTAAAAAAAAATCGTTGTTGTAAGTTGATTAGAAGCTGAGATAATTTTTTTT